>NC_048900.1:600912-775548 GCF_011077185.1 Oxyura jamaicensis | reverse complement strand
CGGGGCAGGGGCGGCGCTGCGGCGGCGGGTGGCCGTGCGGGGGGGTGGGGGGGTGTGTGGGGCCCCGGCCCTCGCCCCGCCGCCGCCGGGCACAGCGCCGCGCCGCCCTCCCGCCGCCGCCCCGGCCGTAGCGGCCCGGCCCGGCCACGGCCCCACCGAGCAGCTCCCCCTGGCGCCGGGGCACGCGGGGCAGCCTCGCCTCCCATGCCCCGCGAGTGCCCGGGACGGCGCTCGTCCGCCGGAGGGTCGGGGCGCGCTCCCCTCCTTTGCGCTGGGGGTGACGGTCGGGGAGGTGGCTGCGCGCTCGCAGCCCTGTGGTTGTAAAACTGCCTTCTGTCCTTAGCAATTGGGCGCTGAAAGGTCAACCTGTAATACATTACAACCTTAAGTGCATGCTGTCAGGGTGCACGTTTCTGAAAAACACGCCGATTCGGAGCTCCAGCACGAACATTTATAAAAATAGAATATATTCTAATCAAGAAATTTACTAGCAGGGGAAATTGGATCATCGTTACCAGCTCAGTTCCAGCAGAGATCAATGTGCTACTGAGATCTCAGCCATACAAGGTGGACATTAGCCAAGCTGATGCCCGTCCACTAGCTGCAAATTGCTCCAGGCACCAGGCAAGGAGGCTGTCACAAATGAGGCCACAGATACTGAGATACAAAGAACGGCCCCAGTCAGCACCTATCAGGTGTGAACCTACTGTTAGGTAAAGAGTAATTCAGGATTAAAACAATTTATGTAATCCAAAATTACAAGAAAAAGCATGACTATATTAAGCCATTGATCCTACAGGTTATCAAAATACAGGTGCATGCTACAGTTGGTTAGCTCTGCAAGATGTTGCATGGGCTGAGTAGTTTCTGAGTGCAAGAAAAGCAGCATTGAGCCTGCACGTTAAATCCTGATCCAACTCACTGCAGAGCCTGCTCACCTCTGCTCCATGGTGTAAGCCCCTTGTTTCTCAGGGTACAGGCTGGCCCATGGCTTGTAGAGGCCATGTGGGAGAGTCACTGCCAATAAGGCAGACCTGTGCACAACTGCCAGCAGGGCTTCTGGGGATTTAGCCAAATTTTACTTGAATTTGACCAAGACCAGAATTTGTGCTCGATCCAGCTGAGTTCAGAGAATTAGAGCTTCCAAAAGATGTTTTTTTTGCTCCTTCAAGCAGTGCATGTAGAAGCTGGTGCAAAAACACCATGTGTCTGTTAGCTAACACATGTAATTTAATGAGTTATTAAAAAAATGGATATACATACATATGGAAAGAATATATATCATTTTAAACTGCACATAGAACACAGCTTGCAGACAATTTTTGTCTGTAACATACCAAATGCTTTCTCCTACTCGTTCTAAATTCAGACTTACAAATATAGACATTGATGTTGAAACCTTGTCCCTTTGAAAGCTGTGGCAGAATTAATGCTGATTTCAGTGTTTGATTTTTTTTTTTTTAAATCAGATAAGCAGCAGAAAGGCATGTTATAAATGATTGCCCATTTTCATGCATTTTTAATCTTAAAAAATACAAATCCAGTATCTGAAATTATTTTTTTACTGGTACAGATAAGATCTTCAAGCAGTGGTAAAAAACTGCCTAACTTCCTTTTATCAATAAGAAATGAAATCTCAGTAGCCTAGAGCAGCTGACAACAGTTGTTGGTTTACATATGTAGAAAATGCCATGAATCACACTGCTCACTGTCCATGCTTATTGGCTGCATGCGAGACCTCCAGTTTTGAGGTCAGGAGCTTTGTCAGGCTGCTGGAGAAAAAATGCTGGCTATTTAAGGCTCCCTTCCTTGTCTTAGGCAAGAAGAGAAGGAATAACATCAGAAGCTGGTATGATTCAGTTAAGAAACTAACCTCTGCAGACTCCAGCAGGATTATATGAATCATGCTTACCAAGCCTGAGCCTTCCGTTCATACTCCAATTACTCATACCACCAACCCTAGGAATAGCACGTAACTGATTTTTTATGCATCAGGCTTTGTGCTGATACCTTTATTATTATTATTTTTTAGGGAAGAAGCTTTTTGCAGCTTTCTTTTAAGGCTAAGGATTTTCCCCAAAGTGTACCTGAGTAGACCAGCGACCCAGTTAGATACGTTAGAAAGTTTGGCAGGGGGAAAACAGCCAATATTATTGTGTTGCAATAGTCATTGAGCTCCCTAATAAACAAGCCACCAGAATGAATTAGCAGAAAACCTCCCCTAAGAATAATTGGAGAAACAAGGCTGGAAATCCTGGAGTTGACCACAAGCTTCTACCTACTTCCAAAGAAAGGCTGATGAAAGCCCAGCCATAGATTAGGCACCTAGAATACAAGAGGGATTAAGAATGGAATAGTGATGTGCATTCTTATAAGCAGGTACTTGGCCAAACTAAGACATATTTCTTGTATAAAACTCAGAGCTTTTTTTTTTTTTTTTTTTTTTTTTTTTTTTTCCCTTTCCCACAAGGATAGAACCAAATCTATTTCTAGCTTATACACCTAACTACCTAGGTAGCGTCACGCCAAACTTTAAAATGACACACAACTTTTGCAAAAGCTTATAGAGTTTAGCTATGCAATCTTGAGATACGTATCCAGTATCAGAGCTGGGAAGATGATAGCACTGGGGACCTGGCAGTTCAAAGCAGCTTTTTTACAGTGAGATTGTTGCTGTTGCTAACTTCAGCCCATCCTGGGCTCAGTGTCTCCAGGGACCTCCAGCTAAGCTGCTTTAGCTGTCCTCTGCCAAAAAGCAGTAGAACTCTTCTTCCACTGAGGAATGCTTCCTTTGTATTCCAAGACCATGGTGCCTACACACCTGTGGCAAGCCTGTTTGCACATCAAATCTCTTCCACACATTCTCCAGAATAGCAGAATCTTCTGTATATCTCATGCCAACTAATGCCAAAAAAAAAAAAAAAAAAAAAAAAAAGCAAAAATGAGAAACACAACAATTATTTCTCTGGAGTCCTTATATTTTGATTTTTCTGTTTTCTGCTCTAAACTGTTTTTCTAATGTGTTCCAAGCCAAAACAAAACAAAAACAAACAAAACAAAACAAACAAACAGGGCAGATTATTTTACAAGCTCTGTCAGTGTGCTTTGCCCTCCATCTGCCTGTTTATCTTCTGTCAGTTCAACTAATGTCATTTCTCTGAGAGACAAAAGAGGATGTCTTTGCACATCACTGACTGTGCCTCCCCTCCAGCTGATAGTACAAAAAAACTAACACGTTCCATTGATTAGTGACACGACATCAAATCTTTTAACTTTTCACTTAAGTGTTGATATTATCTACTAGGGTAGAGGCTAATACAGAAATGGTGCATTTGTGCAGGTATTTTCACAAATGTTCAAGGTAACTTAATGGAATAACAGAACTTTGATCACATTTTAATAGTTAGGTAATTTGCATACTTAAGCAATGTCTGTTTACAGAATCACAGAATAGTCTAGGTTGGAAGAGACCTCCAAGATCACCAAGTCCAACCTCTGACCTAACGCTAACAAATCTTCCACTAAACCAGATCCCTAAGCTCTACATCTAAACGTCTTTTAAAGACCTCCAGGGATGGTGACTCAACCACTTCTCTGGGCAGCCTATTCTAGTGACTAACAACCCGTTCAATAAAGAAGTTCTTCCTAATATCCAACCTAAACCTCCCCTGGTGCAACTTTAGCCCATTCCCCCTCGTCCTGTCACCAGGCACGTGGGAGAATAGACCAACCCCCACCTTGCTACAGCCTCCTTTCAGGTACCTGTAGAGTGCCGTAAGGTCACCCCTGAGCCTCCTCTTCTCCAGGCTAAACAGTCCCAGCTCCCTCAGCCGCTCCTCATAAGACTTGTTCTCCAGGCCCCTCACCAGCTTCGTAGCCCTTCTCTGGACTCGCTCGAGCACCTCCGTGTCCTTCTTGTAGCGAGGGGCCCAAAACTGAACGCAGTACTCGAGGTGCAGCCTCACCAGAGCCGAGTACAGGGGGACAATCACTTCCCTGGACCTGCTGGCCACGCTGTTTCTTATGCAAGCCAGGATGCTGTTGGCCTTCTTGGCCACCTGAGCACACTGCTGGCTCATATTCAGCCGACTGTCAAACAAAACTCCCAGGTCCTTCTCTGCCTGGCAGCTTTGGCCCGGCACTTGGCCTTGTTGAACTTCATACCGTTGGCCTCGGCCCATCGATCCAGCCTATCCAGATCCTCCTGCAGAGCCTTCCTACCCTCGAGCAGATCAACACATGCACCTAACTTGGTGTTGTCTGCAAACTTGCTGAGGGCGCACTCCATCCCCTCGTCCAGATCATCGATGAAGATGTTAAAGAGGACTGGCCCCAGTACCGAGCCCTGGGGGACTCCACTAGTGACCGGCCTCCAACTGGATTTAACTCCATTCACCACAACTCTCTAGGCCCGGCCATCCAGCCATACATTTAAGTAGGATTTGGATACAGGCTGAATCTGCAAAAGTGGGATTCTTGCTGGCATCGAGTGTGGTGAGAGCTCTGGGAAAATGTAGCCATTATAGGCCTGCTGCTTACATTTGGAGGCCATCTCCCTTTCTGCTGAAGTGTCTGCCTGAAGGTAGGAACCCACTATCTTCCAAGTGACTTGTAGGATGCAGATAAAAGGTTTATCAGATTAGTGATACCACTGATATTATGACTTCAAGTCATCATGACAATCTAAAGCAGTACAAAATAATGGTGTTTCCCCCCCCATGCATCACAATTAATAAGAGAAGGCTGATTTCATATATAGCTCTTGGTAAGCAGGTGATGCTGTGACCAGAGAAGTTGTTATAGAAGCTAGAATTATTTTTTGAACAGGCAAAAGTACCAGCTCATACCATTAGTATTGCACATGTGGCTGTATAGAATGGATGAAATGCAAAGAATAAATTCTCACCTCCCCTTCCATCACCTCCTATTTCCGAAGCAGGACCTTTTGAGCTTGCATTAACCCAGACAGCAGCAAGGCAGGAAGTCCTGAATGTGAACTGTAATATTTTGTTGTAGGACAAATAGTTATTAACGATGTATTAAGAAATGAAGGTAGGGCTAAATCACTTTTAATGTGGATAGCAAACAAGACATCTTAAGAGCACCACTCTGTGTCATAACCCATCTTGTCACCCAGAGTCCCTTTCCTAGCCAAGTGCTCAGATCTCCCGAACAGTGGACATTAGCATACATCTGGCGGAGCTCATGTATGAGGACATCCTTAGATACTTCAGGGAGCAATACCCTAATCTGAGCATTTGTCAATATACAGTCTTTCTACGAATTAATGAACGACTACCATTCCAATAGCAACAGAAGATACAGAGCAGCTTTTTAGGGCAAAATATGTATTTTGGAGCTAGCACTACATTTTCACCCAGCTAGCTGAAAGATAAGGCTACCATTTTTATGCATAACTTAACTGTCACTTATGCATTTAAATGCAGTTTATTTCCTGTATCTGAAAATTCAGTTGTTTGTAGAAACTCTTGTACAGTTATTTGTTTGGGTGGTCTGTGACAAACCCACACTACACCATTGCCAGAGTTACCTTCATTTCCAGCTTTGGTCCAGGAATGTGATAGACCAAAGGTCCCCCTGGGGCTCTACCCAGGAGATTTGAGGTGGAGATTCAGCCAGGCCTTGATGTCAATATAGCTCAAATGTGAATGTGTGGAGCACGAGACAATCCACTGAGGTACAAGAAGAAAATATTTTGTACTATTATTAAGCAACAAAAAGTAGTGTCTATTTAATCCTTTGCTTTCCATCATTTGTGTGTTATAATATATGTAAGATATTTGTAGATGAGTACATGTATATAATTTATAAGTATACATATACTGGTTGGTGCATGCTTTATTTTTTCATTTATTTTACTGATGATCAAAAAGTTTTGCAAATCGTTGGACTAGATTATCTTGAGGGGGATCTTCTTCCCCAACTTTTCTATAGTACACATTGTATTTTGGTATTAATTCTTCAAAGAGAAGTCAGTTTAGTCCTGTACTTGGTTTACTGAGAGAGCTATATGTAACCAAGAAAATAGGTCTTTTACACTAGTTCCTACTTCAGATAAGTATCCCAACATTATTAGAATCTTGCATTAATCAGAAAGCCTTTCAAACTTTGAGCCAGAAGTAGAATGTTTTAATTTCTTCCCATGAAGAATCAGAATCATCTGGCAAACATGCTTGCACACTTATCCAAACGTTATGTTCGCATAAAATACATTCAACAAAAGATCAGCATGTCTGTGTCTCAATACATGCAAACATACAGGATTTGTGAGTTAGATTTGCTGCTGAAATTACAGATTTCCAGGAAATATTGTTTTCTGATTATGAGTAGCATTACACATCCTGTAGAAAATTTCATTATGTCTTTTGTCACAGCCCACATTCTGTGCAAATGCGTCATAGTAAATGATTCTCCTAATGAAAATCACATAATTGACAAGACTGGGATTTAAAGTAGTTTCTATAGGTGCATATCGAGTACACTGACTTAATACAAACATGAGAATTTGGCCATGCACAGTGTAACATTCTCAATTGTTTCTGAAAAATGGATTAAAGCAAAAGAGAAAAAAATCAAGAAGCTGATATTTTCTCATGTATACACACAAAACATGAAACAGTAATCAAAAAACAACTCTGTTCCATTGCACAATGGGCTAGATTACTATACATTGTAAACAAGAAAAAAAATCTTATGATGCTTGTGTCGATGAACAAGCTTTTAATATTAAGCATTTTACGGGAGCTTAAAAGCACTTTAAAGTAGACAATGTTTAAACTTGTAACTAGTGCATTTTCAAAGTTATGCGGTTGGTAGTAGAGTCAAGGTTAAGTTCTATATTAACTACAGCTTTCATTCAAGACTTTCTTCAAAACTTGCCATAATGTCACTCTGCAAATTCATATCAATTGTGCAAGCCATCTGTAAGAAAGCAAAGTGGTGTATTTTTCAGAACAGTTAGACAGTAATGAATACTATGCAGGCCAAATAGAAAGATCTAAGAACAGCCCACAAAACTTCTTTCCAAAAAAGTGTATGCTTCCCATTACTACAAGTTTGCATAAGCACATTGCTGAAGTTCTCTCTGAAAAGCATTGAACAGGATGAAAGCTTCAGAAGTCCTTTTCTGAATCTAGTAAGATCTTCATCACACTGTAGTTTTTAAATTCAGTCGTACAATACTATGAAAAAATTTAAACATAGCAAATAAAAACCATTCATTACCTATACCAATAAACCCAGTCAGTTCTAAAAAAGGCTCAGATTTGTTATTTCTGAGTAGAACAGAACAGCTAGTGCTTTTGTTGACATGTTGTATGTTTGATGTTGACAAGGACTGACAACCTGCAAGACCTGAAGTTTTAAGTTATTAACAGGGCAGGGATTTCCCTTCGCATTTTGATGTTACTGTGCAATTAATTATTGTAACCTGATAGGAGTAACAAGACCAAGCTTTTCATGTAATGCCACTTGAATACTTGAGTCTCCAGTTTCATTTTCTGGACTAACTTTTCAGGTAGCATACTTCTGTTAGTTTCAATTGTCCAGGTCCTTTAAAATAAGGCCTGATCTATCTTTTTAAAAGAGTCAGCAACTTACTGCTTCTCTCCTTCTGCGTTCTTGTTCGATTTTTCTAGCCAAGTTACGGTCTTGAATGAGAGCGTGTTGTTGAGCTTCTGGCAGTAGTTTGGTCTTATCCTCTTCTTTTGGGGACTCACAGTCTTTTATTGCTATGACATCCAATCCTGTGCCTTCATGGCTCCTTTAGAGGAAGGAGAAGGGACAAGTATAGGCTAAAAGTCACTTACTTTCTTCGTAATAAGCCTGTGCAACTGAACAGAATCTGCATATAAATCAGTGAATGGCATTTGGTGTGGTACCATTTTACATGTTAATTCATAATAATTTATCTTCCCAAGATGTATGGCACACACAATTTTTATGCTGTGATAAGGCTGCCCATGGTACATTTCCCATCTATATGTGCACAAGATTTAAATATATATGCTACACAAAACTTTCATTGAAGTCACATTCTTTGAAAGACATACAAACTTAATTTCCTGTTACTTTCTTGGCCAGCGATGTTTTTCTTCCAACTTCCTTTTCAACTAGCTATTTAAGTCTGATTTCACTAACTTCAGGCAAGCATCTCTGATGTCATTCCATAGATACTTCTCTTGCATTAAAAATTGAGTAGTTGGACAAAAAGCAGTATCATACACCAGGGAATCTTTATCATCCTAAAGACTTGCAAAGAATTATTTATAGAAGGTACAAAAGAGTGCAAAGAGGAACTACCAGGTCATTGAGAAAAAAAAAAAAAAAAAAAAAAAAAAAAAGATTCAGTAGCTCTGGCAACTACCTGGAAATGACAATGGTTATGCTACATGGCCATGGCACTGAGGAGAGAAAGAACCGTCACTGCCAACTAAAACAGTTGCTGTTGTAGCTGTTAGGTATAGGCTGCACTATTATCTCTAACAAGTCCTTCTAAAGCAGTAGTGCTATTGTAAGGAGAGGGAGGACTTCAAGTGAGATCCAACACACTCTAAACAAATGATCCTAAGACAACCAGTGATGGACAGTAGCAGGAGAACTTAGGCACCGACTCTAAAACAGGGACAAACAGATAAGAAAAAAAAAAAAAAAAAAAGAGTACCAAAGACAGAAATTCTACAGCAAGTTTCAAAAACGTAGCACATAGCTATTTACAGTATTACTGCAATGCAGTAGTTAGTAGGCAGTCACTTATCCTCCTGAACTTAATAATAGACAGCCTGGGATACTTATGTGGCACTCACTAAAACAGTGGCTGCTAATAATTAGTGATGAATACTACAACAGTAACTTCTTGACTATGTTTTGAGAGAAAAAAACAAAAAAAAACACCTTTGTGCATTTTGGCTGTGCCGTTATGCTCAGAGTGGTACAACCACCTGGTACTTCAGGTAGTTATTTGACACTTTGCAGCTGCCTAATCTGAACCAGTCACTCCTGAATAGCCAAGCCACCCAGGATCAAAGTTTTAGACAGCAAGCTACACGTGCTTATGACCTTTATTAACTCAAAAGCTGATAATTTTCTCTCCTCTGGTTAATCAAGTAATACATAGATACATAACAGATTCCATAAAGGTTCTAACCTGTCATTAGTGAATTGCTGAACTGCATAAGTACGTTTATTTTCTTATAGGACATTCTGAGCAGAATTGTGGAGTATCAGGCCGGTGTTCCACTAGTTACTGTCACTAGCCAGTTTATTCCATTGTAACAGTGCCCACTCTAACAATATTATAGAATTTTAAATAATGGTACTATCTGTTTATAAAGCTTCGGTTCTTCAACAGTTTTGTATCTTTATTCATGATGCGAGACACATATTGCATCAACTAAGCAGCCTGAGGCTGGATTTATGTTTCTTAGAGAGTCCACAAAATTATTCAGCTATCCAGATGGTAGATAACACATGATGCGTAGATAACACATAAGCAAAAAATAACTTTAAAACATGTGGTTACAAACCTCTCTTTTTCTTGAGGAAGGTTTTGCAGTTCCCTCTCAGCTTGCACCAGAGGCCTTTTTAATTCCTGGGCTTGCCCATCCTTTTTCTCTAATGCCGCTTTCCTGAATTGTTTGAAGCTCTCAGCAGATGTCTTTATTGGAGCTGGAAGCATCATTGTTTTACATAAGCTTACCCAGGAATCTATATTTTTAATTCTTGTATCCTGAAATTATTTAAAAGGAAAACCAAGATAAACAGAAAAGGAAAACATGGAAGAAGCAATAATACAGATACTAGAGTTTTTTTTTTTTATTATTTATTTTTTAAATTATTTTTACTCTGTCATCCATTATCTGCTTAGTTCTTACATTAGCACAATATAGTTTTGAGGGACCTATTTGGGACCATCTGCAACAAAACATCCTTGCTTGTCTAGAACTTTTATGTAAATACATTAGTCTAAACATTTACACAATACATTTTCTCATCAATTTTGAGATTCTTTAGCAAAATACTTTAAAAATCATTAGCATTTATAGCTATTCTTATCCAATCTCTTATGCCCACCTCTCCATTTTTTAATTTCAGAAGACATGAATTCACAAGACCGCACCTACCTTTTCTGGAGAAAATTGGAATTTTGTCTCTAGAACATTTTGACCATTAGGTGTGTTACAATAACCTGATGAAAAATAAAAAGAAGCTTTTTTGCTTGTGTTGATTTTATGGACTACATTACTTCAAATTTAAATGATAATGTATTTGGTCATTCTAGAAAGTGACTGAAGGTTTTTCTTACCATTTGGTTCAAAATTACAGAAACACTCCCAGATACAGGTATGTTTCTTAGCCTTTAAGTTGGTTTGGACCACTTTTCTCCAGTTTGGATCAGAGAAAAGAATGATTCAGCTACAGATGGGAAATTAACTCTTGGTTCCAACAAATTTCAGTTGAGCTGTTATACCTGCCAAGAAGACCTTCCTGAAACAAACTTCAAATGCATTTAAGTTCACAGTCACATCTGTTAAAGCTCTAAAAATAATGCAGGAATCTGAAGCTTTGCATTGAAACATCTACAACCATGGACTTTGAAGCATGCATTGTGGAGCTGCTTACAGCCGTACCAGCCTTTTTCTCACTGACAAACCCTTAATCTTGTAGATAACTTGTAGCTTGTAGATAAGGAAAGCTTGTAGATAACAGTTTCACGAGTAAATCTTTCTAATAAGCCACAACTGAATTCAGTGATACACAACACTAAGCCTGCACCTACAGCACCAGAAACATAAGTTTAAATTCAAGAGCTCGTTTCAGAGGCAGGTAGCCTCACAGAAATGCTTGACAGTAGGATCATCTACAAAATTCAGTAAGTGCTTTAAGTAACCCATCATAAAAATCTATTTGACCTATGCACGTATATAGTACTGAGCACTCTACGTTTTGCATCAATAGATTAGAAGAATAGATTAGATTAGCAGTTCCAGATTGACAAAGCTTTTGTTGTTTAAAAAAAAAACAAAGACCAGCCAAAATTCAACGTGTCCATGTTCCTTCCCCCCCCCCCCCCCCAACAATTCTGGTCTTCGTCAGGAGGCATTAATAATGGAAAGGTTTTTCTCAGATAATGCTGAGAACATCTGGGACATGTATAATTGCAGGAACAGTCAAACCAACACTGTTATGGAAGGGGCAGACGGCAGATAACCACTCTCACTCAACACTGTTAAAAGGTCTGCTGTGCAACAAAATGCTGAAGTTCATGTGTACTCAAAGGCAAATTCTCCTCAATGGGTAATTCATATATTAAACACAGGAGTCCCTCTACAGCTATAAACACAAAAAATTGAAAAATCGAGGAATGGAAAAAGAGATGATAGTGCAGGAGAAATTATGTGAAGATTAGGAATTAAAATTAAGAGGAATAAAGACTAAGCAATAAACAGTTAATTATGCGAAGATCATGAGCTTTCCCAATAATTTTGGCTGTGCTTACTTCCCCCCACCATTCCCTCAAGCTTTATTCCTGCTTGTTTTCCCAACCCTTTAACATACAAAATAAAAGACCAGGATCTTGACAGTCATGTGGTAGAACTCAAGTCTTAGAAGGCCCAGAAACTTAAGGAATTATTATTAGCTTGAGCTGTTACAAGTGTTTAAAAAAATGGGTCAGTATGTATATGGATTGGTGTGTAGAATATTAGGGACTATCAAGTTTTTTTTTTTTTTTTTTTTTTTTTTTTTTTTTTTTAATGTAACTCCAGAACTATTCTTTGGCCAGGGTTAAAGAGTTCACTGATGAGACCATGCCTTTTACTTTCATCAGGTTTTCAGAAGCTTGTTCCTTGCCCCTTCAAGGGTACACAAGTTGTTTGGATAGGGAAGACTGGAGAAGGAACAAAAATAACATCTGTAACACTTGGTTCTCAGCATAGAGATTCAGTGTCCAGCTCAGTCATTGGTTTGAAATATGCACAAAGCCCAATGCATTCTTTTGCAGGTTTCACTGAACCCTTTTTCTTGTAATAACTGCAAGTTTGGCCCACGGTGAAGAGTTGAGCACATTACTCCCACTCCAAAGGCACAGGGCAAAGAGCTCTACAGAGCTTGAGCAGAACACAATTCAAAGGCCAGAGTTCTGCAGAGACAGGAGGATCAGTGCTCTCAAACTTCCTGGAATACGGAGTTACTTATCCCTTGTACTGAAGTCTGAAAGTTAAGTCCTTAAATCCAAGTCCTGTGCTTTATATATTTTAAATACAGAACAAGAACATAACATCCATTTAACTTTCTTTTAAAAAGCAGCAAGTCAAAAGAAGAAGGGAGAACTGCACAGCCTCCCATTATTTTGTAAACAGATTGGTGTACAGATACTCAAAACTTTATTTCTTTAAGCCAGGTTCTATACATTTAACTTGATAGACTTGGTATCAATTAGTTTTTATTATGACAATACGTACTTTGCTCTTGACTTAGGGATATCGGATCAGTGGTTCTCTCACTGTCCTTTTTTCAGAGTTTATTTTATTTGTCTAGAGTAATTGTTTTCTCAGCTTTACTCCAATCAGCATTGTCAACCTGGGAAGTTGTATTGCATACCTAGAAAAGGAAATTAGACTTCAAAATATAGCCTGGAATGCATAACATATGGGTTATTATACAGTAACAGTATGAAGGATGTGGAATCGGAGTAGTAAGCTGTTGCCACTCTAACTTCTGTAAATACCAGGGTAGAAGTAGATTTCATTCATGTTACGGGAATCGAAGTGTGTTCTTATACTAACACTTCAGATTTATAACATAAACTTCTCAGATTCTAAGCAATGGACCAAGCAGAATATGAGAAACTGATACAAGCTCCTAACCCTTGACATGGTACAATGTGGTAGAAGGCAGCTCTTACATTTGTAAAGCTATTTGCCCCTCCTCTACAAATGAGGATAGAGAACACCTATATTACTTTAGTTCAGTGGTACCTTTTCTCTGTGCAAGAGTGTGTGGTAGAGTAGCCCTTGAACAGTAGAAGATATTGAGACTCCGGTTTGTGCAATATTACTGAGACCTTAGATAGTGGATGCAAATGATAAAGGGTAAATTGTTTCTTGCAAGAAAGTACCAAACATTCTTGTAGTCCTAGCCCCATGAGAAGAGTTATTTTTCTTCAGTGGGTTGAAATTAAAGGTATTAAAACCTGGCTAAAGCAGCTATGTTTGAAACCATATTAAGAAAGAATTTAATACCCAAAGGTTGAAGAGATCGTGTTGCTGCAATAACAATAGCTTCCTTATGCAGAGTCCAACACATGCAGAGGCCTTCTAACCAGGATATTCTCTAAGTACATATTGAGACAGACATTGAGACAGAAACGGACTGACTGAATTTTTCACCTTCTGATCTATGACCCTAAAAGCCCCAGTTCCTATGCCTTTAGGAGCAGGAAGAAAAGCAATGTTTATACAGGAGCTATCCTCTTAAGTCAGAGTTTTGTTGAACTTAGAGATTGATAGTTCTAGAGTGAGAACATAGTATGAATTGCTTATTATACATAACTGTAGGTTTACAGGGTGTCTACTCAATGTCTACTAGGGCTACTTGAGTTTAACCTGTAGCACGCTGAAGAGAAGAGAAATAAGGGAAGCTTTATAGTGCATTTTGAAGTTGATAATGCCAAATTTTCCTTTTACGTTGCAGCCCATGAATTCAGGCTCTTATTAAGAATGAGAACAACTTATTTACTAGGCTTTTAGGTAACGGCTTTGTTATAGATCTAAAGAGACCTCATTGCAACAAGCTCAAGCCTGGAGTGTTACATCAGATCTTATTTAAAGGACTGAGTATGTGCTTTAAAAAAAAGCTATTTGAAGTGAATGTGATGGAGAGATGCATTCATCTCTGGAAGAAGATGTGTACATTAGGTGACAAAAGGCTGGTTTGTCCTAGGAGCACTCTGAGACATTTGGGTGACTGGAACATTGTGCAGAGCACTCAGTTGTGATCATATCTGAGAAAAAAAAGAGGTGAATGATTCCCCATAACCTGCAAAGTACAATCCTACATTTCAAAATTAGGTCACTGTTTAGAGCCATGGATTAACTAGCTGTGAAGATGGGTATCCTAGTTGTACTATAAGACAGTTATTTCTATTAGCTTTTTTTAAGTTTTTAAATTCATTTTTCAGATTATCAGCAACCAGCTCAAACTGTCTTTTACCCAAACCCTCAGAAGTGTCCAAGTTAGCAGACCTTTTAATGTGATGGAGGGAAAAAGAACAGCTCCTTAATCAAGTTTAAGCAACGTCCATTTGATATATCTGGATAGCAAGCAGGAATCAGTTCAGAGTGCCTGAGGCTCTCACATTTGGTTAATACTGAATTTGATATTAACTTCAGTGGTGGTGGTGGGTTTAAGCATTTAATTCCTGCCCTGGGATGTTGAATACTTCTTGTAGCCTTAGATTCATTAAGGCATCATTTGCCATCTTGTCTCCAATTGCTGCTTCTCTTTATTGAGGGAGGGAACACCTCTCCCTGCTTTAATGTTCTTCTGCCCCAGCATAAGTGCCAGAGTAATCTCAAATTCTATCCAATCATACTTTTATTTACATCATGCTCCTTATAATCTACACCCTGCAAGAACTTGTGTTATTACCCACTTGATGCCTCCAAAACCTTAAGATAAGCCTATTGGCCAGTAAGAACATCAGTTCTGCCACCCCTTCTTTCTTCAGGGTTCAATCAGATAGCATGATTCTTGCATAAAGATGTTACCTGAGGGAGACTGGGCATTTTGTTCTGGTGGTTTAAGAAATCTACTCTGTAAGGGCTGAAGCCTCTGTAGCATATTTGGAGATGGCTGCTGCAATTCAGACGATCCAGAAATTTGCAAGCTACCAGTAGAAGTTGAGGGCTGTGCTTGCAGAACAGCATCACAGGGCATCTTCTGTAAGCCCAGTGATATTCTCTGGAAGGAGATTGAAGTAATTAATAAGTCAAATCTTAGTTTTTAATAACTATTTGACCCCCTTCCCCATTTCCACTATTTATAAGATCTAGTAGCCTTTGTATTCATAGTTTGGTGTTCCTAAGGAGTTTAGGTGACAAAGCCCTATGAAATAAACTGTCCTACCTTGCTTTGATAGACACAGAAAACCACTAAATGATCACAATGCATTTTGTTGTGAAGTATTATGTCTGCTGTTATTCTAAGTCAGTTTGGCATTGTTGTAACTGACCAAGCTGAAACTTAATTCCTGTATCCTGTTTTCTCCATTTTTTTGTTGTCATTTTGCTTCTGCAGAGACTGAGCTTTATAGCACAAAAAAGTGTTGCATAATTCCTCCCCTCAAGTCTTTGACTATTATTCAGCTGCTGCTTCTGCATCCTTGCAAATTCACAGGCTGGATTCCTATATCAAACTAAGCACTTTAAATGAAAACAAGTCTGTCATAAGATCATTGCAAAGCCTTCATCCTCCTTGCTTTGAAATCTGAGGTCTCCATCTCTGGAAGCCTTAAAGGAAGCTGTGAAAGGCAGAGACAACCCTGACAGGAATTAACACCCACTGCATATACAGGAATAGAGCAATTCAGTCTTAGAGGCATTAAATGTTTCTACATACAACTTTGCTGTTGCTCAAAATGGTACCACAGAGATATAGCAGGTATATCAGAAATACCTAGGATACTCATGCAATTAAACTATATAGAAGTGAGGTTATTTATATATAGAAAAAAAATAAGCAGGGAAAAATAAGTGGGGTTTGCACACTAGTCAATTTTATACTCAAAGACTAAGCTGGAAAGGATTTTTTTGGTAGGTGGAAGAGTAGGGGTGAAGCATTTTCTCCTTATGCTTTCCCTTCTCCTTCATCCAACAGTGAGCTACCACAATGCTTGTGTTTGTAAGTGGTAAAACAAAGTTCTCCCAGTACCTCAGCTTCTGTACAGCTAAAGAAACTACTTCTAACAAACAAGTTTTAAGTCTACTTCAGTCAGTCCTATGTAACAAGTAGTATTCAAGCTATTATTCCCTGCTAAATTTAAGTATGAGTATAGCCTGGGAAATAATATGATTTCCAATAACAGCGTATGTAACAAGTAACTGCTTAGAGCAAAAGCATTATATACATTTCAGTCAGTTTACCTGAGGTTGCTCCATAGAAATTGGACAGTTCTGCCTGGTTTCATTCTGTTTTGAGCATGTTTCTGTAACTGTAAATACAGTGAGGTGGGCAGAAAGAGAGAAATCAGTCATCCTCATATGTTGCATTAGTCACACATACAAGATATAAGTTGCAACTGTACCCAGAGAGCCAAACCTCACATGGAAAGAAACACTATCTTGAATACTTGAACTTGATAAAGTTAAGCAAGATCTTTGCTACAACAGTTTCACTGCATTTGCTTCTCCATGCTGAAGAAGCCTGCATGGGATTCATCTAGCCTTAGAGTGTTACCACATACAGATACCTACACCTAACATTTGGGAAGTCTATTCTGTCCCAAACAGACAAAGCATCCTAGAAGCATCACTGCAATGCCATGATGCTGCAGTGCTAATGTCCCTTGAACAAGCTTGAGACAACTTAAGCAGCAGGGTAGAGTTTGGCTCTGCAGTCGGTACTATTGGTACTTTTGGCTTAGGGACTGAACTTCACCAACAAGGTAAGGCTCTCTTTGTGTGGCATACTGAACACTTAACATAAAACATGCTTTCAAAAAGAGTAAACTAACAGTCAAGCTATAGCCTGATAGTCAGATCCCCAGGTTATATACACAGACCTCTGGCTAGCAAAATTTAATCTAAAATTCTTAATTGATTTTCAATCTAGAATTCTTCATTGATAAGTTTCACTATTTTTTTTTTTAAACTAAATTTTAAGACATTAATTTAATAGCACTGGAATTAAGCCTTCAACATGGAACAAGAGAACAAGAATAACAGATTCTTGGTAAGCATTTAAAACACTAGGTACTAAAACCAAAGGCAGATATTCTACCTGTACAGACACAAAAGGAAGCTTTCTGACCTGATTCAGAGTCGCTGCTATCTGAGGAGATAGAATCACTGCTAGTACTGCTGCCAGAGTCCAAGGAGCTGCTACTGTTGCTGCTGTCACTCAGTCGGCTTGGTCCAATACCAGATTCAGCATTGCTTTCAACTGAAGGACAAAAAGGAAGAATTCAGAACACCCTGAAATTAGTCTTCACATACAAGATTAGGAACCACCGTAGCAGGCCTGTGCTACTGGTCTTCTACTATTTCCCTGACAGCTTAGCAGTAGATTTTAAATCTTTATAGAAGAGGGATATTTACCAGCGGCAAGCTAGTTGTATCAATGAAATTGAGTTGAGGAGCTGTAACCACACAACCTGTAATCCTAAACTACGTTGTAGCCTCTGCTAGGCTAAGTAGTATTCCCCAGAAGTTCTCCTGCTGTTAAGTCTGTTTGTGGTTGTTGCCACTGCCAAGCTTGCACACTGAGGCCTTTATCAATAGATGACTCTCCTCTTTCCCAAGCCATATGTACCCCAGAATTATCTTGTATCTTACCTTTTGCCACCTCACCACCATCTGATTATTTTGCATCTGCAGGGTTGATTTAACTTAGTTTATATTTTATAGTCAAAAAGCTTTTTTCAAAGTGTGTTGCTCTGATGGAAGTTTTAACAGCAAGAAACCACATACCTGTTTCCTTGGACGTATCTTTGCTAAATGCCAGCTTAAGCTCTTCCTTGTAAAGAAGCCAAATGCTACTTTTAAAGATCATCTTGCCTGCTTCCTCCCTTTCCCCAGGGGTCTTAGCAACTGGTTTTAGCTGCTTCTTACAGTTGTTCTTTGTAGGATGTTTTCAAGCCATTTTGTATTACCAGACAGGAAAACTGTTGCCTGAGCTTATGTTGAACACAAGCCTATGCCTTGCAAGATTGCTTCTATCACTTCAGAAAAATGTTTTCACATGGGAGCTTAATAGCTATCCAATGAAGTGCAATAGTAGTACTCACTAGTTTACTGAGGAGCAACCTGACCTATAATAGTAGCAGCCACATTGATTTGTTCTCATTCCTTGCATGAGATCCATCAGTAACTGTCAAGATGGTCAAGGATATACAGAATTTCTGGCTTTTGATATTGAAGTGCATTATTGCCTGAAAAACTGAAGTGAGTCTAAGGCAATTCTGTATGCCTAAAGACACAGCACAGCTGTCACTGATACAGAAGTTCTGCTAGCACGATGGCAATAGTGAGTCTGCAGCCAAACAAGTATAACTAGTTTGTTATTCTTGGATCTCTGCAAGACAAAGTGAATTATAAACAAGTAGACTGCAGGGCTTTTTTCCTCCCCTTTGTTTTCATATGTCAGTGTAAGGGATGTGTTCAGTGTCTCTAATACTGTGAAGAGATCAAAACCAAACAACTGTAAGATTCATATCAAAGTGCTGGAGTGACAGGTATTACTTATTTCTTTAAAGAAACAGGTCTGGTACCAAATTTATTCAATCTATACTAGCTTTTTAAGGCCCTTGAATGCACTGGGCCAGGCTTTAGCCATCTAATCCAGAAGAATAGGATTAGGGGTGGAGATAAGTCTTCAGCTGGATTTCTCAGTTTACCATTGGCCATCAGCTATAGCATGCCTGACATGAACTTCACCAGCCCCATTGTTGTATCTCGTCTTCTACTACAGAAGCAAGATCTACCATCTTTACCTTAATAAAGGGTTAGGTACAAGAAATAAGGCAGATGTTTTTAATAAGTTAACTTGTCCTCCCTAATTTGCTGCTGTGACACCCTAGGAACAACCTTCAGACTGACAAGGGGAAGCTTAAGACCCAAATATTCTGAAGAGAAAGTCTCCAACAGCATAAAAGTACACAGGTACAACACTTTAAGCTATTTGTTGCAAATGAATGAAAGTCACATTACATTTGCAGTTTCCTTTCTTCAGGTTCAGCTGACCATTGACATCCAGTAGTCTCTTCTCTAGCTCTTGTTTCCTTTCAGAAGGAAGTTGTTCTTTTGACATCACCGATTTTTTAGCTGTACATGAAACAAAAGTTAACATTGTAGCAAAACAGAAAACTGATCTATTAAGATGTTTTTAAAGCATTATTTATGCTACATACCATGCTGCTTTCTTGGTTTCTTCCTCAAACAGGTTGCCACATATTTCTCTAGTTCTCTGAGTGTTGAAGCTTTTAAATTTTCAAAGTCTATTTCTATCTCATCAGGGTTAGAGTTCCTCAGAGAAGGTTCTCTTGACTGTATTATATGGACTACTTTCCCCAGCCTATCTCCAGGGAGTTTATTTATGTCCAGACTCAGCTGCCTTTTTTCATCATAATTCATAGGCTTGGCACCATCATCTTCTGACTTATGTGCCAACAAGACCTGCTGCGTGGTTTTCTTTGGTTGACTGGAACAAGAAGTATATACCACAGTAACAGCAGTTTAAAATAATTTAACACCCTTTCAAGTCCCCCACACTTACATGTTTAAAGACTGCTTTTTCTTGGACTTGTGTTTTAGGTCTTTCTTCTTTTGAATCAGGCTTTTTATTTTAGATTTTGCCTTGTTCTTCCTTTTTTCCCTTTTAGCCTTCTCTTTTTTCCTTTTCAGTCTAGGTAAGGATGCTCTGGTCAAAGCCCGTAGCTGCTGGTGAACAGCTTTAAGCTACCAAAACAAAAAGGTGAGTCTTAAGTAAAGTAGTAGAAAAATATGAACTGTTCCTATAAATCACAGGAAGCTTGTGGCATCCAAATGGATATTAACAGTATTTGCTTTCTAATGTTTTTTCCCCCAAACATCTTAGTCTTTAAACAAAGTCACAGACTAAGCATTTAGAAGATGAGGCTACTTATTTTATGTAGGCATTTCTAAGAGCATGCGTCTTCCAGCATACTATGAAGAATAGCAAAAGAAAGAAACACTGTAGGAGTAATGCAGCAGCTTCTCTTTAATTTAAGCATTCTTAAGGTTCCCAAATGCCTGTATTTGCTAACTTGAGTTGGGCTTGGGCTTCTTCAATCTGTAAACCTCAGCTATTTTGTGATATGAAATGGCTAGCTGGAACATTAACTAAGCTTCAGAGAAAGACCTAAACTGAACAAGTTTATTTAAAACTCATAGGAATTAGCAAGATGAATAAACAATGAGAACTAGAATTCAACCCCACTCAACTAAAATTCTACAAGAGAGCCTTCTCAATAGTATTTATCTTTAGGCCTATATTCATAGATTCATAGGATATGCCTACTCTGGTAGATACTGAAAACTAAACTAGCAGAATAAATGCTAATTTTCTCCCTGGATTGTAGATACAGCAGCAGTTTAGAGTGATATGCTCATACAAAGCAAGACCACTATTAGCCAGTGAAACAAAGCCATGCTATTGCCATCAGTATGAAATTCTTTGGTTTTATTTCATAGTGAGCTTTTTCAAGTAGAATTTAATGACTTGTTTTTAAGAGGTGTAAAAACATATTCATGACTACCTAAAGGAACTAGGGCACCTTGAAACAATAAGCATAAGACCAGAGCTCTTCAACCACATGAAGCAAATGACATTTAGAATCACATGCCACTAAGCTGCATACAGAGTACCTGGATGCTCTCATCCATGGTATCATGGCAACAGTCTTATTTTTGTTCAAAAAAATCTCATCTGAAAAGACACAAGGCAAGAACTCTAGACTCATGATTTAGTAAAAACAGTTTGTATTTGATGAGGCACTATTCACTTGCAGATTAAAAATCTTTGCAAGTACTTCCAAACAGGGGTAAGGTTTAATATTAAGAAATACAGATGACTGCAGAGTTTTGTAAATACTGATTCATAATGCTAAGCCTTAGGATGGACAATTGCAAGGGTGCTATCAAACAGATTACATTCAGCAACCATACACATTGAGTACTAATGCTTACTTGCTCCTGAAGCTTTGCAAGGTGCACTCTTCTCTCCTTTTCAGAGTCTTCAGATGATTTCTCTTCAGAGGAGTCATCACTACTGCTGTCACTAGAATAAGCTTTTCTTATTTCTCTTGTGCATAGTGGGAGAGAAACACTTGCAGCAGGTTCATCAGGAATTTTGGCAAAGCGCATCTCAAAAACATCCTAAAGAATTAGGTTTAGGAACAGCAGATAGATAGCTCATTTCTCAAAGCATTGTGAAGCTGCTGCTTGTTTTCTAGAACTACACAACTTAGTAGTTAGTAATATTAGTAGATGCTACATCAGGACTTAAGATAACCAAGGGAATCTTTAGTCCTATCTGTTTCAAATCTGAATTAAACAATAACTCACCTGAAGTTTTCTTGCCATAGCAACTGCTTCATGGTCTGGAGAATTACGTTTGTAGTAATCCATGAACATTAACCTAACATCTGTGGCAAATTCTTGTATCTCTCTATATTCAAAATTATCCATTTTTTTCTAGAGGAAAGGAAATTAAAAACTTTTAGTGTTTAACTTTAGAAGTACCTCTGTACAACAGTGGATCTGCAGTAAGTAATTTCAACCCCAATGGATCTACCCAGTATCTGCAAGCTACTGCCACTAATATCTCCTTCTAGAAGGGATCCTTTTCACAGAAAAGGTAAAAAGGCACCACAGATATCCAGTGTTTGAGGTTCCAAGGCACTCCAAGGACTTTGAGGTTCAGACAGAAGCAGGCATTATAAAACTGCAATTTTATAGAGCAAGAGCAACAGCATTGTGCAGGCAGACTGAAGGCTATTTAATATGCTTCATTATCAGCCTGCTTGGAAACACTTCATGGAGAAGGGTAATTCCCACCACACCTTTAATTAGCTTTTTCAAGGTAGAGTAGTCAGCATGCACATAGTCACAACGAGACAGACTTTCTGTAGTAAGTTGTGGCTTCCTGGAAGAGAGAACTGTACATAGGTTCTATGCCCATTATTTCTTTCAAACCAGAAGCTGCTTTAGTGACACCTCTTCAACTAAGACTTAAAATAACTACAGTAATGACACTGGATTTAAGCAGACAAATTGCCCAGTTCCCTTACCTTAATGGTTCCTAGGTCTGTAGGACATTTGGTGATCCCTTGTTCCTTGCCAAGTGAGAAGGATGCAACATCCACAGATTTTAAGAAGGGCCACGCATATGCCGAATGTTTCTCTGAAAACATTTCTTCAAGGATTTCATTACAATGTTTTAGTTGTTCTGATAACTGTTTTTTAAGAAATCCACGTGGCTGTTGAGAATCTGGCAAGTCCCTCTTCAGAAGCTTACTTGGTATCATGCATTCATCATCACCTCTGCATGCTTTAATAGCTTTACTTTCATTAAATGTTGCTGAAGATTCACTGCTTGCTTTGAATATTGAGGTTGCAGGAGTTGTAGTATCAGCCTTCCTCTTCACACCTTTTTTTGTCTAGAAAAAGGTAAGATTTTGCAGTTTAAAATACACACATCCAGAACAGTGAGAGAATGGTCAGCTTTGAGACTACACAAGAAAATCTAGAGTATCAAAATTTCTACAGCTAATGAAACTAGAAGAACTTGGTATATCCACAAGTTTATACTGAGCCTACAAGGCATTACAAGCCAATGCCAAGCTCAATCTGAAATGTATGGGAAAGAAAAGTAGGTAGGTTATGGGTAGCTTTTAGCCAATCAAGAGGTCTCCAAGAAGATAGTAAGTTTTAAGATACCCACAAGATGATTACCATGGGAAGAGAAAGTGACTTTATTTTAAACCTAGCAGAGGGATTTATGTGCAAGTTTGTCATTTATTTTTTACCCTGGCTTGTATTGGGTCTGGAAGAGATGCATGTGCTTTGCCATTATGTTCAAGCTGTTCAGTGTAAGTGTGTAAAAACCCTCTTGGAAAGCCTGGTGCACGTGCCTGTTCCTCGTTGGAGGAGGATAAACAAAGCTAATCCATTACACATACAATTCATGTAAGAATTTGCTTTTGTGGGCTACAAACACATTTCCCAGCTAGTTAAACATGCTATTTGGGGGATTCAAGCATTTGGTTTAAACTGAAAAAATGAGAAGTTAATAGAACTTAGGAAAGAGCTTTATTTTATTACTAAAGCCTTTATTTAGACCACAAGGAAAGAACAATTTTATATCAAGGTGAAACCTGCAGAAGGATGACACGCTTTAAGAATGAACATGTTAGTTTACTTTGTTCCTTTGAAATAAACAGTCTTTAAACCATATTTAAAAGACTTACCAAGCAGTCATCCCAGTTTCCACATATTTCTGAAAATTAGTACTAGCCCTGTTATTTATCAGAGAATAAGCAATCTAAGTCTTCTAGATATCTTTTGTCACAGTAGAAGTTTTGAAAAGACACTGCTATAAGCATGGCTACTTTGGTTTTTCTCTCATTACCTGGTGCAGTAATTTTAATACCTTTCTGAAAGTTATTTGAGACAACTTACTTTTGTTATAGGGACTGTAGCTGGCATTGAAGCAGTCAGCTGAGCTGCAGACAAAGGAGTTAGTGTAACCTGCTGTAATTCTTGAGCTGTCACTGGAGGCTGCTCACCACTGTCAGCTTGTTTCTGCATTGTGCACTGTTTAGTTGAAGTCCTAGGCTTGGGCTGCTGAGTTTCTGGTTATTTTAAAACAAGATTAAGTTATGCTTTAAATATGACAGTTAATTTCTTTCATGATCATACTAGACCGTTTTCAATAGAACTACATCCAAGCTATACAAAAGCATTACATATAGCAACATTGTTGTCCTTCTCTACTTGCCCCATCAGCTAGATTATTGTGCCAGGTTATGGACACTTGGCTTCAAGAAAACCATGGATTAACTTCAGAATGAAGATTAAAGAGATGTTGTAGTAACCCCCCCATGTTGTTAGAAAGTTCTTGGCAAGAAAGTACTAAGTCATTTTCTGCATACACATGAAAATCAAGTGCTTAAAACATTTCAAAAGTTGTTCAAGTTACATTTGTGTGTAAAGCAGATCAGGGTATTAAACAGCTTTAATACCAGAAAGACGGTATTATGAATGCATCTCAAATTATTGCAGTCATTTGAGAACCAAAAAGTTAGTTCAGCTTCCATCAAATTTTTCAGAAGACTTTTTGGGAGTCACTTCTACCTGTTCAATGAAAATATTCTACCAAGGTTATGAATTACCTGAAATTTCACTCAAGCTAAGGAGTAGGAAGTCAGCTGAGGATTCTCTTCTTCCTCCTAATCCTATTCAGAAATTCTTATGAAGGGATCAATTTATCCACAGATTCTTCCATACTCATCTAATAGATCACTATGAAAGATAGTGTTGCTCCTCAAATTTACTTTGAGGCAAAAGCTAGAAATTTATCAAGCAGTAATGCAATTTTGGAAAAAAATATTTGTTTCAGATACTTGCAGCAGCAAGGAGCATCACATCAGTAACAGCAGGAAGAAGGCAATGAAGTAAACATGAGACACTGAAGAGTTGCATAGTCACATAGTTGTAAGAACATCTGTTAGCTGGACTAGTAAGAACTGAGCTAAAAATCACCGCTCAGCAGCTATGAAAAGCCAAATAATCATTAAGAGGTATCAAAATGAACAAGTGCTACAAGCTCCTTCTAAGGCACAGCATCTTTCCATTAGAGCTAGCATACACCCAGCAACTGACAGCAGTACCTTCAGGCCCATTTGGGAGACTACATTACATGTCCTCAAATTCATCCATAGAGATGCACACACAATTCAAAACACTACTAGTCCTACTTCTAGTAATAATATTTTTCTAAGAGTGTTAAAAGTTAAATGTTGAAGCAAGCACTTTGTAGAAGTGAAACCTTTTTCAGGGTAGTGAAGGAAATTACAAGAGCAATTAAAGACAAAGTTGATGATGAGTAGTGAGTTGCAGCTGATCTCCTGGACTCTTAAATAAGCTTCCCAATTTAGCTTGAATCACCTACTACATAATTTCCTCAGAAGTTTGGGATGCCTTGACTGAATCTTTCTTCTTGTGGGCAAGAGTATTTCACCTGGGAAACTGTGCTATTACACTACTGGTGAAGTTGCCAATTCTTTTTTTTTCTTTTCCTTCTCAAATATATTTCATTAGTAGAAAAAAGTACCTATGAAAATATTATGGCTGCACTGAATCTGCTAAAGCTTCATAGCACTGTTGCTTGTCTGATTTGTCTGATATGTTCTGGGAAAGGTGGAAAGCATAATGACTACACCAGGGCTGAGATGTGATGAGTTAGAGGATTCCCTGTTCCCAGCTTTTGCTTGTTTAATATGTTAACAATTCCATATATAGCCCTTACCTTCTGATGACTTTCCTTTTCTCTTTCCTTTGTTCGGAATCAGTAGTCTTTCTTCTGGTGGCATTTGTGCTATTTTCTGCATAAACACTTTTTCTAGTTCTTGGGCCATAAACACAATGTCATCACCTGGCTGCAAAATACAGTTGGTAACATTCTGAGTGCAGGAGAAGTTGCAATAAGGTGCTACCTCTCCAACTAACCATAGTCTATATTGACCAGACTGAAGCAAGCCACCAGTACCAGACAGGTACTTATCACCCCTGCCCTCTAACACTAATAGAAGTTGCTTTCTTGTTAAAATAATAGACCCTTTCCCCCACTGTCCCTGGGCACAGTCCTCCTTACCATATGTCCACATATTTCCCTTAGCAAAAGAGGACAGAGCTGCAACTCCTTTTTTTATTCCTGTGTTCTGAAGGAAGCTGATGAAGCTCAGAGATGGTACTAAGGCACAGCCAACAAACATCTAAGCTCAGGCAGATGCTCACACTTCAAGTTAGGTTAGTTTCAATAAACTAAATGGAGTAGTGGAGCATAGCTGAGGATAGTTGGCCTTGAATTTGTTTAGCTCTTACATTGAGCCATTCAGGAGCTGTGTAAACAAACCTAGAAATTTTGCCAACAGAATACTTGTGCAGTAAAGACTGTGCATTCAGTTGTCACAGCAGGTTAGGTTTCACTTATGTCTTCAGTTAAACCTAGGAACAAAGCCCTCCCCCTTTTCAAAGCAATTAGCATCAAAAAAACCTGAAGACATTGATAAGGAGCATGCAGGTTGTAAGTATTGGCTGGTATTCAATACCATTGGTTACCAGTAAGAGATGGTCATGTTTCACATACCTTGTTATATATGTGGCAGTTCAAGAACATAGTTTTGAAGTCCTCAATGCATTCTGCTGCTTTTGCATAGTAATTATGTTCCAGACGCTTTTTAATTGTGCTCAGGTCCATAGGTTTCTTTATAATACTGTAGTAATCCTGTAGTTTTCAAAAGTGTTTTAGTCACATAACAAATCTCTTAAACATTAGGACATGAAGAATCTGACAGTTATGAGAGGTAAACTGCAAGAGAAGAACTTCATTATGTTGGATAGAATATTTTATTAAATGGAAATTTCGCACTGTAATCATAGGTACCATAGAAGCAAGCATTCAGGAACTCTTCACCTTCTATTTTCTCCTCACTGTTTCATGTAAGATCAAGAGTGTTCAAAACTCTAAAGAATTGTTTCCACAGGGTCCAGAGCTATACTTGTAGTAGTACTTATGAAAAGCATATACGTGCTATCTTAAGGCCATTTACTTCAAGTAGCGCTCCAACTTACAGAGGAGGGGAAAAGAAATCTGAAGACAACGACTTAGTTGCTGACAAAAATGGAGAAGCAGCCAAGTTTTCACTGTTGCTTATCAAATACTTATCTACTCAGTCATATTGCCTCTCTTCTCAGGAAAAGTCTAGTGAGGATGCAAGAAGACTGAAATGCAATAGGAACATGAACTATTGTGATTGTGTCAGCAGCACTGCTACAAGCCTGTAATTAAGATTATGAAGCCAATTCTTAACACTGTATTTAAGAAATCAGGATAGGAATATCACTGCTACATGTGCATACACATGGCAGTTGTGTAAAGTTACTGTTAAACAAGGCTTCTAAAGGTATCCTAACGATTTGTTTGAAATTAGAAAGCTAAATACATCATAGCACAGACTTGGAGTTTACCAAAGCAATGACAGGAAAACTTAAATAATGCAACTAATGACTATCATCAATTCTGGATTTTCTAACAACAAGAAGGCAAATGAGTCAAATGCCTTCACCATCCTTGCTATGAAGCCAGAGTTTTGCTTGTTGTACAGAGAGTGAACTACTACATACTTTCAGAACACAAACATCTGGCTTAGAGATCCAGAGAGGAAGAACAGGCCCGAGGCCAGCTGCATTTGTTGCCACAATTCTGATTGAATTATCTCTAATTGTAACCATAAGTGGCAGTTCCTCCCAAGAAGGAAAAAAAAGGTAAGAAAACACAAAGTCACTTTGCTTTTGGACAAATTGACCAAAGGAGTTTCTCATAAGAAACAGTTGCAGGTACAGGCTTTTGTTTGCCTAAGCAAAACCAATAATTTAGTAGAACTAGTCTTGGAGATTTGAGAGAACTAAATGCATTTCATTAAACT
This sequence comes from Oxyura jamaicensis, assembly GCF_011077185.1. Classification (NCBI taxonomy): domain Eukaryota; kingdom Metazoa; phylum Chordata; class Aves; order Anseriformes; family Anatidae; genus Oxyura; species Oxyura jamaicensis. The sequence continues at coordinate 748,082 of NC_048900.1, read as the reverse complement.
GGAAAATAAAGAATTGAAGTAACCATGCCATGGTTTTATTTCACATCTTTCTACTCATTTGCCAAAAGCAGTACCTTCCAGGCTATTTGATAATTGACACAGTAGCATTTCACTGTCTTAATTTGACAGAAAAAGCTGGGGTGATCCAAAATTGGATACTAAATATATCTAGCTTGTCACAAGATATTCTGTTCTGTCCAGGAATATGTTAAGCCATGCTTTTGTACCTGACAAAGTCACAGGGCAATACAGAACAGGGACAGGAATTTAAACATATTACGTTTCCTAGAAGAATGTTCTACCACTGTACTGTGATTATACCATATCTCCTTTTTCTTCCCTGTTTTTGCAGAGTCGTTTAATTCCTTTAGAAGCTTTAGAGCAAGATCTCCAAATCACTTTGAAGTTAAACTGTAATTACTTCTATACATCAAGCTGAATCTAAATTTGCCTATTTATCTTAGGATCAAACAGATCTGCTGTTCCATCATAAAAATATTTACCATGTAAAGAGGTTAGCCACTTCCATTAAGAATAATGAGTGAAGGAAAAGGAAAATACTCGTTATATCCAGTGTTAAGAAATATGGCTAAACCAGTGCTTCATTAAGAGGCTCCAAAACTTCATTAAAAAGCTCCAGAAGACCCATTTAAGTGCTGTTCATGCTTCTTACAGAATTACTGATATGCAACAGTCTCAGAAAGGAAAAGGAGCAAAGATGAAGCATCTGGTATGAACCAGAGAGAAAACAGTTTTCCACTGGAAGTTCTTGGAGTAATTAAAGCAGTTCACATGTTAAAGTAGTCCTCCATGATCTGGTGTATCATGAAAAAAAAATTAAGCCAATTCACAAGTCTTGTCATATTTCACAGACTAATTTCCAAATTGGTTCTTACAGGAAGATTCAGTGCTGCTGCATCTACAGGCTGATGAAATGGCCAGGAAAAGTTATGTCTCCACATGGCTTTCATGACCACTCTCTGTAAGTACTGAAGTTGGTTTGTTTGACAACCACTATTTTTATTGTTCATATATTCTGGTGGAGGAGGGTTAACAATTTTGGAACGTTGCTGGCTTGGGAGAGACATCTTCAGCAAGGATGTATATCCACTTGTTCCAATATCTTCATTATACATCTAACCTGTGGGTGGGAAAAAATACTATTCAGTAAGGATATCTAGATCTAATTCCCTTAGCAAAGTATCAATACTGTAATCACAGGCATGCCCTCATAGTTTAACCAAGGCACATTTGTTTTACAGTGCCTAGTTAGATGCGCTGAACTACTAAGTTCAGTTCTTTAGGTTATAAACAGCTATATTTGAAGAGGCTTAAAGAAGCATGATAAGCTCCTCATTGTACCCGTGTAACAGTTGCTTTTTATGCATTCATCAGATCAAACATTTATTCTCTAGTTGTCCTGCTTTTTCCTTAAAAAAAAAAAAAGTCTAGTAGCCTGCTTTTGGCCATTGTACATAGTATTTCATGAGATCTTTAGAAGAGGTCATAAGTAGCTGGATAGCTACTGTAATCACCACAGTACAAGAATAGTGTTTATGTCCCACTCTTACAATTGTAAGACCCTATGAGACATTACATATCACACACACTTTCACTTTTGTTCTTATTTCTGCATTCAAAAGCAAGCTTATTTCAAAGCTCTTAAAGCTAAAGAGCTTTGTTTTCTCCCCCATGTGTTCAGTCTAGTCATTGCAGAATACAGATGTCTTTCGTCAAACGGTACTGCTATAAAAGTAAAAGGACTTCCTTAAATAAGGAGAACATATAAAACCAGTCTTTAAAGCAAGGAACTGTTCTGGGCTTTGAGATATACTTGTGTAGACAAGAATAATAGATTTAGTACAAGATCACCTCTTCTTGAGGTTCACAGTGCAGAAGGTTTCAAGACTACTGTTACTTTTCAAAACACAATTTCACTTGAGAGAACTTTACTAGTTTGGGCTTGAAGTTTTAGTTTCAAGTCATAAATGACAAATGATGTTAAGTTGGAAAGTAGTCACATTGTGTAGTCTGCCTGTTCTGATGAGACTAAACCTATAACTCTAAAGCAGATTTCAACAGAGCCAAGGGGAACCTATTTTTATGGAATGATATTCAAGTATATGCAGAAGAGCTTGTAGTCTACAGAAGATGGCCCACCTAGTGCTTAATGGTATGTTAACTCTGAAGTTAAGCTTTTCAATGCTGTTTGGTTTTGCAAATCTAATTGATACAGTAGTACATATCAGTGTGTGATGTACTAGGGAAATTATGTACTAGGGAAACAGTCTACCTTTTGAATTCAGGTGTGATTTACAGCCTGCTTTTTTTTTTTTTCCCTGTTCTCATTCGTTTCTTCTTGAAAGACTTAGAAACAACATAACTTGCAATACCTCACCTTTAAATACTGAGGTCCCAGTTACCTTCTTATAGAAGTTCAATTTTAGTCTGTTAACTATAGGTACGGAGGCACCAACAACATAGCACAAAAGCATAGTGTCTTTTATAGCTGTCAGTTCTGCAGAGTCTTCCTTATTTTCTCTTAGGGAGAGGCTGGTAGACCAACCTGGTCCGACCAGTAATTGCATACTTTCAAATGGAGATGCCTTTAGCTACCCAGAGAGAACCCAGCTAGGTGAAGCATCAAGAACAGCTTTACTGGCATTGTCCTTGTAGTCAGAGCAGAGCCCTCCCTCCCTGCCAGCACAAGCCAGTAGCAAGGTCACTATGCTACCTTCTAAAGATGCAGCTCCAAGTTTAAGGCATCGATCCTATTCTCACTCTGCACAAGCAACACTCATTCATTCTCTGGAATTCACTGCACACACACTGAGTGTTCACATGCCTCACAAAATAGCAACATCTGCATAATAGGTAAAAGTGACATTTGCATTTATTTTTATTACCAACTACCCAGTCTTGGAACTTGTTTGTCTTTTTCAGATGGAGACACACAAATAGGTAACAGTATCCAAAATAATAGAGGATTAGAACTTAATAGGCAGTTTTATGAAGAACTTGCTTAAAAATTAGTCTGGAAGGCTAATTAAATTCCAAATACTGAGTTCTTTCATCTAATCAAGGCCTTACTTACTCTAGCAAGAGGGGAAGGAGGAGAGGGGGGTAGAACAAAGATTAAGGGAATAAGAGTTTCAGAAGCAGTAACGTCCTCATCCACTCCAGCACTATAGACGTAGAGAGATTTTATACCAACATGCACAAAGAACTAAGTGGTGTCCTCCCCTCACAACCCAATATACACTTCACATGTGAAGCACAGATTTGCACTCCCCCAAACTTATAGCTGCATCCCATCCCCAAAAAGCTGCTTTGAATATAAGCTATTTCTACTGCCATGTCATATCTCACACAAGGAAGAACTTAAAATAGAATTTAAAACAAGCTGAAGGGCTTAAGTTGAACTCCATATTTATTTATTGGACTTCAGATAAGAGTACATGTATTTTGTACCCCCATGCATTATACTAAATACTAGCCTTTCCACCAATCTATATATCTCAGCTTATAAAAAAAAAAACACAGGCACACAGGATCTACATTTAACCAGCCTATACTAGAAGAATTGGGAAAAGTTCTGAGGCAGCTTTGAGAGCCCCACAGCCCAGCCAAGTCAGTTGTCTACTGTATTCGATTCGTCTGTTAGACCATGCTATCATTTTCTCCAGATACTTTCTGCTAAAAGCACATCTTATGATATAAAGTTGTTCACCTTCCCACCTGAAGCAGAGAGGCTAGAAATTGGAGATAGAAAGAGAAATACTGCAATTTGAACTTTTTTTTTTTAAAAAAAAAACACTTTTACGTTATGCTTTTTAAGAAAAGGGTATTTGTTTTCTAATAGCTTCCTGAGTATTAGCTAACTTGTTGAAAAAAGCTATTCCCCCTTTTTTAAATTCAGCCTTATATTTACTCAAGTTCAACCTATATATCTGAACATAGTCAAGAAGAACAACTCAAAGAAGCACTAGACTGTGTCTCTGTTCTTTATGATGGATACTATCAGGTTCTACATACTAAGAACATTTCATTCGTGAGAGCCTTTTTAACAGCTCCTTGTTCAATTGATAATTAATCATTGCACTTTTTAAAAACAAATATTGAAAAAGTCCTCCTATGTTGATTTACTAAGGCCACCCAGAGACAAGCCTCGCCTACTTACTCTAAGTAGCATAATGCTTTCTTTCAGAGGAACAGTTATCCCCTTACAACTGCCCATAAAGCACTACTTCATTAGTTTTAGAACCTCTCCTGGGAAACTTCAAAGGAACATTAACTGTAGAGACAAGCCATTTAAATATTATATTTACAAAAGCCATTGATTCACAGCTCCTACCATAACCAGCCCATCTTACCAGCTTTAAATAACTCAGAATTGAGTAGCTACCCTCAAAAGAGATCAGACATCCTTTTTAAGGAAAACCAAACCTCATTTCCTTTCCATCTAAAAGGAAAAGGAAGAACACAGCTTTAGAGGGTGAAACAGAGAAGCCTTTATAATCTATTCACCTTGTTTTGCTCCTCAACACCAACAGAGCTGTATACCTACAACCCTACCTAAGATTTGCACTATGAGCAGTTATAATTGGGAGGTTATCAGTAGAAGGTGGGAACAGCTGTTAAGGGCTAAGACACACCAGATGGTTATTTATGCCAGACCTACTCACTTTCTAGTTAATCAATAAAACAAGGTGGAAGGATGTAAAAATACGAGTGATTCCACTTAGGCTAGTTTTGTTTTGATTTTCTAATCTTAGCTTTAAAGTTTAAAGCTTAAAGGTAATGCATAACACTAATGTTTTATGTCAGTTACTCTGAATTATACTGGGTTATGGTATAAGCGATGCATAAATATTGTATCTCGTTAAGAACTCCACAGTATTCACCCCTTCCTTTGCTATTCAGTTCCATTACTTAATTTAAAAAACAAATACATTTAGTAAATGCTGCTGTAGCATAGAAATAATGATCAGGGTGTTCCCTAATAAATTCAGCTTGTTGTCATTAAAGCTACAAAGACCTGCAATTTAGCCACCTCGAATTTTGGCTATTCGTTAAACTTTTGTTGCCCTCACTACACCTAAAAACTTCAGCCCTAGCATGCTGTAGTACAAAGTTGCACTGCAAAATCAGATTTGTATTGGATACATTGTTTCATGCAGTTGTCTTTGTCAACTGCAAATGTGCTTAAATGTGCTTTTCCCTCTCTCTCTCTCTCTCTCTCTTTTTTTTTTTTTTTTTTTTTTTTTTTTTTCTTTCTTCCTTCTCCTAGCAAGTTGTCCTGGTGACTGGGCTAAACTTAGGTAGGCTTCTTTTTGTTTCTGGCAAAAGCCTGAAGTGTTGCTGTTGGATCTAAAATATCTAAGTAGATCCAGCAAATGCTAAGTGTTCTGACTCAAGCAGCCTGATCTGTTAGGAGCAGATGGATGAAGTTGTCAGGGAAGCAGAAAACAGCTGCTTCTTCTGGCACCTCTGCTGAGCTGGGAGTAGGTAATGTGAAGTTTATTCTTTACAGGTGACAGAAAAGGGACATTTTTACTGGGATGGAAATGATCCTGTATTTAAAACAAAGCAGACTTCTTTAACACAGAGTTGGTAGAAATCTATCTCAATGAAGGGTGCTAAGGAGTAAGAGGTATCTGTCTAGGTAGTTTTCCAGGTTTGTTGAACTGAGTGATCTTTTTATTTGAATGGAAGACTTTATTATTTTATGGGGAGCGTGAGGCTTTCTCACTATTGGTGGAGTTGGGCAGCGGGATAGGGAGAATACTGACAAAAATCACAGTTGTGGTAAAAGAAGAGAGAATCTATTGCCCATTAAATGTTCTTATTTGCTGTCTTAATTAAATTTTCCCCTTCAATTTTTAGCTTGTCATTGCTTAATCTTCTTTGATTCTGTTCTATAAAAAATTTTAGCCTGTTGTCTTTGTTAGGCTGTGCTGTGAATGGGAAAACACTGTGCTTGAAAACCAAGTTGGTTTGGTTTGTAATCATTTCAGTATTTTTTTTTTGTTTGTTTAAACTCAGCTTCCTGTCTTTGAAGTGTATCTGAAGTTAAAATAAGCTGAAAAAAGTGAATTATAATAACTTTTGTTTAAATACGATATTTGGAAAAAAAAAAGCCACATGAAAAAATCTTGTATTCTTGCTGGCTCTGTAGCATTAGTGCTTGCTACAAGCTCTGATTCTGGCTTTTTGCAGCTGTTTGGTAGGTGACTGCTGACAGTGCTTTCAGCAATTCTTCCAGAAGTAGAGAGGAGAAGAGAACAGAAGAGTGGAAAGAGGTGGTCACCTTCATGCCTTTGTCCTTCCCCAGTATGTACTATTTCTGAAACAGTCATAGGGTTATCCATTCAGGTGGGAGATTAGAATAACATTCCTGAATTTGTTCCAGACAATTAATTTTTATAGGGTTGATGGAATGGCTGAGATGGAGTGGTATTTCAGTGGCAGGCTTCTTGACAGTTTTCCTTTTCTGCAATGGGTTAGACTGCATCTTTGTGAAGATGTGTTGTTCAGCAAAGACTTTGAACTGTTTCTGTCTGGAAGACTGCAAGATAACGTCTAAGGTAGTGGCCTGAGACTTTGTAGACAGGGTGTGTGTCATGGGGGAAACAGATTGGTGACTATAGATTGGGTATTGTATGTGAAGTGATTCAGTAATTCAGAGTATCAAATCAAGTCTCACTGATTATTCATAAACTTCTACAAACATGGAGAATATCTGTTATGAGTGGAATCTGACCTACTATTGCATAATAGGTTATTATGTTTTGACAACCAAGGCTCAGAAATGAGGGGAGGAAATGTGACCAAAAAGAAATTTATGCACACAGCTTGAGCTAACAAGGATTTTTTTTTTTTTAATTAACTGTGACTGGAAGGGCCATCTTGGCTCACTGACTTGAATCTACTCTTGCCACCCGTAAGCATGTCCTATATTTCTTGTAAAAAGTTTAACGTGTGTGTTAAGGATAGATGGATTTTCAGTCCCTACTCCTTAGCATCTGTAACCACATAATTATTTCATTGACTAACCCATATCTTTCATACAAAATCATACTTCAGATATAGCTTCTGAAGTTGCGATGGTATGTATCATCTTGTAGCAACTGTCCTTTATGAAAACCTTTACCTATAACTGATATACCTTTACTATATCTCACTTAGGAGAGGTAAATGCAATCTTGTCTTTGGAAATAGCCATAGCTCCTTATTATTTCTACACCCAGCAGTAAGAGGCTAAGCAAAACATCTATTGTGTGTATGCATTCTATGGTTTTGATACTGAATTTGTAACCAACCTGAGACTGAGAAGGGAAGGTCACTGGCTGAAGAAGAGTTGAATAGGAAGAAGGTGTCAAGAAATCAGCCTTTGTGGATGTAGGATAGTGATTGTGATGGTATGTGGATCATAGAATATAGAATATTGAAGGTTTGAAGAATGAAGTTTTTTATTTAAGAACTAGTCTGATTTTGAGTCATGGAGTTTATAATGTTTTTATGCAGTCTGTGGAAATGCGATGCAACAATTTAAAACATTGGAGCCTTTGATAAGGAAAGTAATACACATGGGTCACAATTAAGTTCTTAGTCTTTATAGTAGCATTAAAATACCAAAAAAAAAAAAAAAAAAAGGCTGTATTTTAATGCATTTCAGTAATATTGTCTCTCAACAGTGTTCAACAAGGGCAAGTGCTTAGCAGAATTGCATGGGCTGTGGGAATAACTAAGACAAGATCACTTATAGATTCCAAGATCACTTAAGATTCCTAACTGTTACTTTCTTCTATCTCTCCCCCTTCCTCTCCACCTGCATCAATATATGCTTACTTTTTGTTTCTGGCTGTTACTCTGAGACTGAATCAGCTTTGTAACCTGCAAAATTGAAACCTTGTGAATGAAGATTTTATTTTAATTTATTACAATTGAATGGTATTTCCCCAAAGTACTCACTTAGAGCATGTTAATTTTGTTGTCTTTGTGAAGCACAGTGCTTTAAATATTCACTGCGTAAATGCTGTGAAAACACACAATTATGCAAGTAACAAATGCTTCAGAAACCATGGGAAATGGAGAAAAGGGGACTGAAGCTCCCTACAGGCTAAATGTGATTATAGTAAACTCTGGATCATAGCAAGATATAAACACTGAAGTTGATGATTAGTGCTTTAATTTATAGGTCAAATTTAGCTCTCAGATACCACCGTAAATTTGGAATAACTCTACTAATTTCAGCCGAATTACCTTAGATTTAGAATAGAACAGCTCAGTTGGAAGGGACATGCAAATATCAAAGTCTGACTGCCTGACTGCTTCAGGGCTAACCAAAAGTTAAAGCATGTTACTGAGGACACTGTCCAAATGCCTCTTGAATGCTGAGAGGCAGGGGGCATCGACCACCTCTCTAGGAAGCCTGTTCCAGTGTCTGACCACTCTTATAGTAAATAACATTTTCCTAACATCCAGTCTGAACAGCTTTGTGCCATTCCCACATGTCCTGTCACTGGTTCCCAGGGAGCAGAGGCCAGCACCTCCCTCTGGACTTCTATTCCTCAGGAGCTATAGAGAGCAATGAGGTCTCCTCTCAGCCTCCTCTTCAGACTAGGCAAGCAAACGGTCCTCAGCCTCCCCTCATAGGCTGTGCCCTCCAGCCCTTTTACCAGTTTTGTTGCCCTCCTTTGGTTGCATTTAAGTATCTTAATATCCTTTTCGTATTGTGGAGTCCAGAACTGCACACACTATTTAAGGTGAGGTTGCTCTTCATTTCTCTCATTGAATCACTTTTGCCAGTTATTTATAAAGCTACATTCCTCCAAGGGTCTATACCAGCATGCCCATGTTGGGTGCTTTAACTCCAGCAAGCAGCTCAGCACTGCTCAGCCACTGCTTGCTCTCCCTAGGTGGGATGGGGGAGAGAAACAGAAAGGTAAAAGTACAACAGCTCATGGGTTGAGATTAAAAGAGTTTACTAGGTAAAGAAAAAGCCATGTCTTAGCCAAGCAAAACCAGGAATTCCTTTGCTACGTCCCATTGGCAGGCAGGTGTCAGCCACTCCCAGGAATTCAGGGCTCATCACATGTAACAGGTTCTTGGGAAGACAAAGGCCATCACCCCAAACATCCCCCTTTCCTCCTCCTTTACCCTAGCTGTTATTGCTGAGCATGATGCATGTGGTAGGTAATACCACTTTGGTCCTTTGGGATCAGCTGTCCTGGCTGTGTCCCATCGTGGCTTCTTGTGCGCCCCCAGCCTCCTCACTGGCAGGGCAGCAAAAGGAACAGAAAAGTCCTGTGCTTTTGTGTACGCTCTGCTCTGCAACAGCTAAAACACTGGTGTGTTATCACCACTGTTTTCATCAAAAATCTAAAACACAGCGCTGTGTGAGCCACTAGGAAGAAAATTAACTCCATCCCAGCCAAAACCCCAATACCATGAAAGTTGTAATACTGAAAAAAAAAAAGAAAAAAAAAAGGAAAAAAGAATTCATCCATTCTAGAAAGCAACCCTGTTCCCGCTTGCTGCTTTCTTGCCATTTAGAGCGGTCTCACTTGCTACAGGCATCTCATGCTTCATTAACTCAGATTTCAACAAGCATCTGACCAAGGAGTTATTGCAGAATGATCTTGACTTGGACCATATCACCTATTATGAGCTGATGGAGCTGGAAACTCTCTCTTTCTCTCCCTGAAAATTAATTTCTAAACTCTTTCATTACAGTTGAGTCAATTGTTTCTGACACTCAGGCAGTGAGATGCTCCTTGTACTCCTGCTGCTGGTCTCTCTCTACCAGCCTGCAGATGAGCAATCTCTTTTGCCTTGAGATTTCTTTTGGCATTTCATCTTCTCACCCAAAACAATTGTGTCCATCCAGCTGCTTTGCTTCGCACCTGGCTTTACTGTTCATTCAGTTGGTAAGGGATGTCTGCTTGCTCCTTATATCTTCCTAGTTCTCCCCTTTCTCTTGTTCCCCTCACTGGTTACACTTATATTCTCAATCATTTCTGTGTAGCCAGGCCCTTAGTTCCAATGGCTGGCTTGGTTCTGTTCTGTCAGTAGTGTCAGAAATATGCCCCGAGGGTGTATCTGTACGTGGCTCTGGGGACTATCCTGTGCTGGGACAGGTCTGGGACAGAGGACTGCCCACTGGAAGTTGGAGCAGCAAGTTTCTCAGAGAACCCTTCCCCCCCCCCCCCCCCCCCCCCTTTTTTTTTTTTTCTCCTTTCAACTCACATACTCGTGCCTCTAGTGTCGAGGTCGATTTTCCATCGACTATTTCCATTTTTCCATTTTTTCATGTCCTCTCCATGGTCATGTAGTTAAAACCATGGGGTGGCACAGGTTGTGTACCCACTCCATCATTTTCTTTGCACAGAAGGACGCTTACCCCGATAGCTGAGACAATGGTTTGTACAGGTGGGGAGGAAGATAAATATTTATGTTTTTGAGCTCTTATCCTTTCCAGTCCCAGCTCATTTCACCAGGTACGCCTTGGAGACCCCTAGCAAATGGCTCACTGTGCGTTTCGCGATTGCGCCCAGTGTCCTGCGCTGTTGCAATATTCTACCGGTAGATGTCAGCTCAGAACTGGTGAAAGTTTATTCCATTTGTTTCTAGGTAATTAAAAGTAGTGGTTCACTGGCTTGGACTTTGACTTTTTATATCACGTTGCTTGTTCAGCATGCAAAGCAAGATGTCAGTATTCAGAAATTCAATATATGACCAGTGTGATGTTTGAATGCTTTGTGACGTCTTTAATGAGAGAGAGAGAATTCAGACAATGTGTGATTGGAAAAAGAAAACTAGTTACTCTGCATGTTAATGAACTTTAAGAAAAGATTTTCAAAATCAGATTCTAGTTCCAAATCACCAGACTTCTAGATGAAGTTAATAGCTGGGACAGTAGGAACCACTGAGAAGCAGAGTGAGGGAAGAATTAGTGACAGCCTCTGTGCTGCCAGAAACAGAATTACCATGGCATTAGGAGTAGTCTCTGCCCCGGGAAACTGGGCACCGATGTGATAAAATGTGAACAGGTGATATGTTTGTTCTATACCATTCTGTTGGGATTTCCCCCCCTTATTTTTCTCTATAATTTGGGCGACTTGCCCAAATATTGATTTTTAAATATTGATTTTTCCCTATAATTCGGGCTACTTGCAGCTTTTATATATCTCTGGAATATCATCCTAGGGGGAAAAAATTAACCATCAGTCTTTGGAGTAGTGTGGCACTGTATGTGCATCTACAAGCTGGAACAGGCAGAAGTATATTTCTCTATGTATTGTGGAGACAGGTGCCGTAGTGCTGTCTCTGCTTGCCTTATAGCATTTGCTCTCCCAGGCTTAAAGACTTACTCTTGTGCTTCTGGGATGTGTTCAGTGTGTTCCTGTGTTTTGTGAGCCAGCATGTACAAGATGGTCGGTCTTAAAATTCAGAAATTCCTTCTCTGGGGATAGAGGCATACCAATGGTATATTTTCACACTTTCAGTGCTGCTGTAGCTATTTCTCCTGAGGATTTCTGGAAGCATACCCCAGAGATCTTAGTGCCTCAGCAACTGGAACTATGCTGAGGGTTGGTCTTTGGTACACTGGGAGAGATCTTGCTGTGCCCTTTGAGGCAGTGATTTTAGCCCGTTGTCACATTTAACTAAGGCCTTTCCTATTCTGTATTTTCCTGAGCTTTGTCTGTTCAGATCTGCGTTTTATAAGTGGATTGATTGCTCCTGCTTGCAGGCAAGTTGCTTATGTTGTGGAGCAGATGCAGATGTTTGGTGAAATCAGTGGCATTCAAAATAGTGGTTTTTTGTGTGTGTGTGTGTGTGTGTGTTTTTTTTTTTCGTTGCAATGTGGAAGGTACAGAACATGAGGATGAGGTCACAGACTCAGCAGGTGTGATGAATTCTGCAGTTAGTGTGCAGTTAGTGTGCAGTTTGTGGATGGACTAGGGCTTCAAGATGGACTGAAGCCATGTTGTTGTGTATGCTTTGCAGAACCAACAGTGGGACATGAAGATAAGAAATAATAGATTGTTTACAGAGATTAGACCTTCTGAACTGGTAAGTACTGTACAGATGGCATACCTGCTCCCACTTGGTCCTCTAGAAATAAAAGTATATCAGTTCCAAGAGAGCTTCATTATATTTTTTCCAAGGGAGTTCCTTATTTTTGTGGACTGTGGCCTAGCTCAACATCCGTTTGTGAATGCCAATATACTATATTGAGGAAAGTCACGCAGCACCAATGTTTTTAGGAGACCAAGTGTGTATTTTCTGGAAAAATAAAAATTAAAAAAATTAAACAATTCAGTTTGGATACCAGTGTAGTCAGGATCACCAATTAGACTGAGGCTTGACAGAACCCTTCACCTGTAGGCACAGAGGTGTTTTCTTGCTGGGTATGGTAAGGAGTCAGCTTTTTTACAGAGCTGATGGGGGTAACCAAAAAGTCTCCCTTCATTACTGGGACTTTGATTAAGGCCGGTGGGAGAACTAAGAGATACCCTGCATATACTAGTGACAGAGGATTAGAATTTATGAGAGAGGCTATCGTGGTTTGAACAATTTTAATAATTTTTTTAAATTAGATTTTGCTATACAGCTATAAATTAATTTGTTACAGACTTCAAGGGGTTATAAGCTTAGTGAGATTTTCAGGTGTTAAGTGACCATGTGTCTTGTAGGCTTATTAGGGCTTTAGGTCTTATGTGATCATGATATTGTGCACCTTTAATAAAGCTAAGTAATCTGTTCATTGCCTGTTCTGCATGTGCTGAATCCAGGTAGCAATATATTTTAAAAACAAACCAAATTATTAACTAACCAGTTAGAGCCAAGCCCTTTTAAAGTCACTAGCTGCATGTACATATACAGGTAAAATAACTCCCGTGCTGCATGAATTGAAATGATCTATGTTTATGTGCTCAAAATATCTAAAATGAGTAATGGCTATCTGAAGAGCTCTTCCTTTTATTTGGCAGAACTTCCTCCTTCACTGAACACTCCTCCCTCTGTGCATTTCAACAGCAGCCCTTTCTAGTGATGTCTACAGGCATGTTACATTACCAGCAGTTTAATAACGTTAGAATTTGGCCTAGGAGAGCCTGTTACCAGTGCTGGTTCTTACTTTGCTTCAGGCCAGAGAAGGCCTGGACAGTATAACTGTTTCTAAAATACCATAATGGAAAAAAAGAACTAATATCTGAGGCCAGAGGGAATGTTCCACCTCCCTGTGCCAAGGAGCCTGTGAAGTGAGCAGTGTGTCAGCAAATGGAGAGGCTTAGTAAGTGACCAGCACAGTCCTCGTGAAATCGCCCTCTCCAGAAATCTGATAGACTGTTACTGCTCTTGCTTTATTAAGTGGGGTATTTATTAGAGGAGAAATGATAACGCAGTGCTGCCCTGGGATGCAGATGCTTTCTAGCAGAATGTCTTGTTCCCCTTCACCCTCTTAGCTCAGCTCTGCAAATAAATGAGGAAGGATAAGCAGCGTGGATGTACAGCTGTACACAGCCCTGTTCTTGTAATCCATGATGCTTTGTAACATTCCTTGGCTGATCAGAAATGTTTTTCACTGTATCAGTGTGGTGATATGTGACTTCTGCATGGGGTGAGGTGCCCTGTTAACTGAAACCACAGACCGGATTGAGGGTGTGAAGAACTTCATTCAGGAGAATAAAGGTCCTTGCTGCAAGTCCTGTTCCTGCCCCTATGCTGTCCAAGTTTCCGTGTGTCCCTGGCTGCTCTCTGGAGCTAAGGCAGTGCCAACTTCAAAGGCGGCAAAGGGGATCAGAGTACTTGGGCTGGGACTGCAGCCTGTGTGCTGATAATTCTGATCCAGCTCTAAGAGAGGGAATTTCTGTAGCTGGAAATGGCAGGGGATGTATGGAGAGGCATATTTCTGGGTGTGAGAGGGGGAGGTGTGGCTAAATCCTGGACTCCAGGGTACTTGGGCAATGAATTACAAGCAGAGAGAAGGGAAGAGGGCTTCGGTACAACTTTTAACTGATGCTAAATTAGATGTTTGCTCAGTAATGTGATATAATAACATTTAGACAAATATGGATGGACTAACTCCTCCACAGAGAGTGTGCAGTAGCTTCTGTATTGTTCTCTGAATCTTGCAGTTAGTCTTTCAGCATGGAATTGCATGTCTGTGGTTTTTTTTTTCTTTTCTTTTCTTTTTTTTTTTTCATGGGAGGGTCAAGATATGTTAAAAAAAATCTTTTAAAACAGAAAATAAAATGTTGAGGCTTTGTGGGGGAGAAGGAAGCTGAAGGCCAGTTGTAGATGGAAAAACTGTCAGTTTTTCTGAAATGGATTGCTGGCTGGAGCCTGTGTTTGGCTTAAACAAGGGTAATACTATTTGTGCAAGACTGGGACAGCAGAGCATATTTATTTAGTTTTTGTTTATTCCTATCTATTTTTCTGAATTTCGAAACCTCTGTTTCAATTTTTGTATATATAATATTTTGTATTATGCATTTTGATGTACTGTATATGTGTAATGGTTACAGAATAGGCACTGTACGTGCATTACTGCTGTACCTTTATATTTATCTACATGCCAAGATTAATCCAAGATGTGGTAATGTTTTGCCTTAGAGCAATTGTACCAATGAACCTTAACCCTGACTGTAAGAGACTTACTCTCTGTTCCTGTGACAGTTTCTTTATTCTTTACTTCAGGGCCTCTTTTGAGCTAAAATAGCCATAAAAACAAATTGTTCTGGACAGCTTTTCTGCCACTGAGTAACAAAAACTGTAACTTATTTTCATTTCTTCCTATACCGTTCTCAGGTGATTCCTGTAAACATAAATCCACAGTAGTATCCATCTAGCACTGGAATATTCTAAATGTGGAGCAATGGTGCAATTCATTAACAGGGTGAGTTTTCAGCTTTTTCTATTGGTAAGAATTGCTGCATGCAGCGTGAGAAATTCTGCTGTACTCTATGGAGGTATCATTGTGAATACAATGTGTACAATGTCAGTATCAGAGGAAAAACATACATTGAGGTATTTTGTATATTTTCAGTGATTTGTGAAGGTTCTTGTGCTGTGTGACTGGTAGGTAGACGACAGCCATATTGTAGAATAATGTTATGTATGGACAGTTTAGTCCTAATATACAAGTAAAACTCCATAATTCAATGGAAGGTCTGACTGCTCAGTATTTCTTCAAGTATTTGATTTATCCAGTTAATCAACTGTTCAAAAATCATTGAAAAGAATCAATAATCTCAAAAAGTGCTTGATAATATGTCCCTGTATTAAGCAGAAAAAAATATTTTATTTTAAACTTCATTATAAACAACTACATCAATATATGATTAATAACTACTTCATAATTTATAATTACGATTATCAGTATATAATTTATAAGTACTTCATTATAAACAATCAACACTGATGATGGGCTTCAGGACCCAGGGTGCCCTGAGCTGGAGGACTGTGACGGTGGGAATGACAAACTCCCAACCAACCCTGAACGTGTGTGGGATTTGCTGCTCCACCTGGATCCATACAGGTCCCATGGGTCAGGATGGGATTCATCCCAGGGTGCTTAAAGAGCTGGCTGATGTCATCGCGGGACCTCTCTCAATTATTTTTCAATGATCTTGGGAATCTGCTGAGGTCCCAGTAGGCTGGAAGCTGGCAAATGTTGTGCCAATTTTCAAGAAGGGTAAGAAAGAAGATCCTAGCAATTACAGGCCTGTCAGTCTCATGTCAGTGCCTGGTAAAATTATGGAGAAGATGATCCTTGAGGTTACTGAAGCACTTGGGGGACAGTGCAGTAACTGGTCCCAGCCAATGTGGGTTCATGAGGGGTAGGTCCTGCCTAGCAAATCAAATTTCTTTTTATGATAAGATCACCCATCTAGTCGACTAAGGGAAAACAGCTGATGTGATCTTTTTGGACTTCAGCAAGGCTTTTGACACAGTTTCCTATAGGATCCTACTGGACAAAATGTCCAGCATACAACTGGAGAGCAGCCCCGCAGAGAGGGATCTGGGGGTTGTGGTTGACAGCAAGTTGAATATGAGCCAGCAGTGTGTCCTGGCAGCCAGGAGGGCCAACCGTGTCCTGGGGTGCATCAAGCACGGCATTGCTGGTCAGTCGAGGGAGGTGATTGTTCTGTTCTACTCTGCGCTGGTGCGGCCTCACCTCGAGTACTGTGTGCAGTTCTGGGCACCGCAGTACAAAAAGGACATGAAACTGTTGGAGAGTGTCCAGAGAAGGGCGACAAAGATGGTGAAGGGCCTAGAGGGGAAGACATATGAGGAGCGGCTGAGGTCACTGGGCCTGTTCAGCCTGGAGGCGGAGGGGGGACCTCATCACGGTCTACAGCTTCCTTGCGAGGGGGAGTGGAGAGGCAGGTGACCTTTTCTTCATAAACACCAGTGATAGGACCTGTGGGAACGGGGTTAAGCTGAGACAGGGGAAGTTTAGGCTGGACATCAGGAAGTTTAGGCTGGACATCAGGAGGAGGTTCTTCACCGAGAGGGTGGTTGCACACTGGAACAGGCTCCCCAGGGAAGTAGTCACTGCATCAAGCCTGTCTGAATTCAAGAAGAGATTGGACTGTGCACTTAGTCACATTAGTCTGAACTTTTGGGTAGACCTGTGCGGTGCCAGGAGTTGGACTTGATGATCCTTATGGGTCCCTTCCAACTTGGCATATTCTATGATTATTTGTGAAAAGGGTAAAAGAACAGAAATGAAAATTATTGTCTGCTTGTAGTACAGTGGAGATATCAAGAAGAAAACAGAGCCCACTTCAACTACTCTTATTTATACAAGATTATATATTTCTTGCATTACTTACAGGACACTGCAGCTCTTGACTTCACTAATCAAGAACTAAAACTGAATAATTATGAGCCATATCTACTCACTAAAAAAAAAAAACAAAAACAAACAAACAAACAAACAAAAAAACTTCTGGGTAGATTCAACATGGTAAAACTTTCCTTATTAAATCTTTTTTAATCAACAAAATACCTTACGTTGTTGCAGGTCCTCTATACTGTTTCTTCTTACAGAAGTAATTAAGGGGAGTCAAAGGTGGTTTTAGGAATATAAACCTGTTTTAGAATTTTATGTAAAATGAAAGCAGAGCTCATCAGAGATGAAGGCAACAATCATTATAGGGCTAAAATCTCAGGCTGACAGTGTAAATAGACTTACAGTAGTATAATAAATAATTTACTGCTCTCTTAGAATATTTTACTAAATTTTGCAACACAACTTAGAAATTGCTGGAAAGGAGATAGAAATAAATAAATCTTTCACATTTTCAGAGATTTTTTCTTCCTTTGTGTCCACAGAGCAGAGACAGCAGTTATTTCCGTAGTATGGCAAGTATTCTTGCTTTGTGTTTGCATATTCCTAACATAACTGAGACATTGCACTGCTTAGAGTGAAGAAAAAATGTTAAACGTGTACTGATTTATATGTATAATGTTCATGTAATTGCTGATCTTGATAGAAGTATTTGTATTGTAAACTGTAACTTAGGTCCCTATCTTGTCCTCTGTGTTACTATGTACTAGAAATTATGATCTAGGAAAAATGAAGAAATGAAAATCTTAATTTTTCATATTGCATCTCATTAATTTTAAAGCGTAGCTGTAAATTCGATTAAAATGCAGTAATAATTCTGAACAAATTTATAGACAGTTGAATAGATTGAGGAGTTGGAGTCTCCCAGGATACTAAAGATATTCTGTGACAACTACCTGCATTAATTGTAAATTTTGAGCAGTGTTAGGTGTTGATGGATGTGATGAACAGAGCTGGGATGGACTTCGTTAGGGTTGCTGCCGCAGTTTTTACGTATGAGGGTTATGACAGTGTACAGAAGATGAAACCAAGGAAATATTGCAAAATAAGCACCTGCTTATCAGCCGTGCTATCAAGAAAAAAGAAACACTGAGAAGTCTCAGATTGGTTTCTTATGCAAAATCTGCTTATCTTCAGATAGTATTGTCCTGTAATGATGGTCTAAGGACTTAAGCAGATTTTACAGCCTGAAGAAATCCTGTCTTGTCTGTATGACTTTACACAGAATATGTAAATTTCACAGGTGGTACTCAGTTAGCTGTAGTTTTCAGCAAAAATTAAGTAGGAACATAAATAATTCTAATATTTCATGAAATATGAATAAAGGCCTATTCAATACTTTCTTTTTGTAGAGATTCATGGGTAACCTAAATTGAATGGTGTTGCTGAAGCTCTTTTGAAGAAAGATCCTTTTAAATTTTTAACATGCCACGTCCCTTTGCATTAGTTTAAAATAGTTTTTAATTCTCTCAGTGTTCCCTTATGATTAAAAATTTTGTCAAATGCCAGTCCTGTCATGTGCAAAGTTTCCAAAAAGGGCAATTGGACTTGTCCTAAAATTATTAACTGTGCTGGAAACATTTCAGTTCTCTGCATTGCTGTTTCTTGTTATTACAGAAGGAAATTGTCCTCTGTAACTGTTTGGCAAAACGTTTTGCCCCAAAGTAGAATTATAGAGATATCGTTACTTGTCTATTTGACATGTCCAAACATAGAAAGCCCAAGAGCTGCTGCTTGCTAGACGTCCTGAATTCCCTATATGTCCATCCATGCAAGTGGCTTTCCTTGCATCGCATCACTGTACTGTAAAAGTAACTGGAATGGAAAAGACAGAGTAACTGTCACATAGGGCAGTAAGACCTGCTGCAACATCTTTCTTACCCCAAATTACAGCAGGCTACAGAATAATCGGTTTAGTCAAAAAAGTGATAAAAGCACAGGAAAGCTTTCAAATTGAGAGATGAAAAATTATTTTTGAGATAATTACATACCTTAGCTAAATAAGCTGAGCCATGATGCAACTATTCTTTTACAAAATAGTTGAAAATGTAGATGAGTCAGAGTAGGAAGAGCTATTTGCTTTTTCTTGCAGAATATGATGAAGATAATCACAAAATTGAAATGTTTTGCATTCAAAATTGAAAGGAAGCTTTTTTTTTTTTTTTTTTTTTTTTTTTGGTACAATGAATGTTTTCCTTAGGGAAATTATTATTTCGGGATACTGTTTGTCTAGAGTTCAGTGGGATCTAGAGAAGAGTTAACAATGAGAAAAATAAACAAAACCAAGCTTAATCAAATCTGTCATATTGTTAAGTAAATAATTGAGCATTTTAGAAAAGATAGAAATTCTTCTGCTTCAGACTCTTGGAGACTAGAAAAATCTTTATCTGGGACATATGTGACCCAACTACTGCTTGCAAAGGTCCTTGAACTTTTTACGCAACAGCTATGGCCAACAACAGCTCTGCACCAGCTGAAGCACAGGCCTGGTCCAGTACAACAGTTGTTATTCCTCCATTCCCATGGCAATGATTCCCTCATGATGTTGACCACGGTCCTCAGGGTGCCTTGACACCACTATAAGAATCTGTGGATGGACACATGCGTGAAGAAGGCATTTTCCTAGCTTGTATGAGGTAACAGAAGTCCAGTTCAACTGTCTACAGTGCACTAGCTTGTAAAAGAACCAGGAGAGCACTACTAGGTAGATCTTGGCATAGTTGCTTGGGACTGGAGAAAGGGAGTAGTGAACCATCTTCTGTTAGCCTCCTCCATGGGTGTCTGGGAGACTCCAGGTGTGTCTTTTCTTTGCTTATCTGCTCCCTTACAGCAAACCTTGATGACAGACAAAATTGATGTTTCTGGGCACATTCTGCTGTCTTTTTGCTGGTAAAAATGCTGACTGGCATCCTAATGAAAATGTAACTGATGCAATCAAATTATCTCCTGTTGGTTACATGTGGTGACAGATCTCTTCTGTGGTGACGCACTGTGAACAATTTATTTTCATTTGTAAAGGAAATACATCACCTCTAGCGTACCCTTGCATCAAAGATACTGTTAAGAGTTACCTGGTAATTAAGAACAAGCATGAAGATCAAATGTTAACTTTAATTTATACAAATAATTTATATTTAACAGCTTCTATGAATGAGGCTATCTGCAATGAAGCCTTGAAAGTGTTTTACAGTAAATAAGACATTCAGCATCTTAATATTTACTGCTGAAATATGACTAATTACATATTATGCTATTTACTGTGAAAGCTGGATGCACATGACTCAACTAGATGTATATGATCTGTCCAACTTGGATGCATTTTCATTCTTTTTGGCAGTGATTTTATATATTCTAAACAGAAACTCCTATCTTTTCACATTACTGTTGTATATCTGAATTCAAGTATCTCTTATAATATTGGGTGTGTTTTTATTTGCTCTATCATTGGCATTTCCAATAGTTGTATGGTGGTGATTTGGAACCTAAATAAAGGCATCTCTAAAGTATAATGGTAAAATCAGATGAAAAATTGAGCGTGGTAC
The DNA here is from genome assembly GCF_011077185.1 of Oxyura jamaicensis. Taxonomy (NCBI): domain Eukaryota; kingdom Metazoa; phylum Chordata; class Aves; order Anseriformes; family Anatidae; genus Oxyura; species Oxyura jamaicensis. The sequence goes on along the minus strand of NC_048900.1, from coordinate 727,676 downwards.
CACAAAAATTGGCCCCTTTTGCACCCTTCACCCCTCCCTGCCTCCAGGGCTGAAGTTGGCTGAGCCACTAGTTTAGTTGAGAAGTTTGTTTACAGCCATGTGCATGGGACTTTTATTCTGCATATGTTACAAATAATAGGTTTGGACTAATAGGAAGATCCTAGAATGTTACCCTGACATCTGTAAGTCATTATTAGAAGTTACATTCCTGGTATGAGGATCTCTCCAGCTTTCCCCTCCTCCTCTTCTCCCATATCTCTGCTGGAAAAAAAATCTAGCCCCTGTATGTTCCTATATCTCTTATAGTAGCTAAGAGGGATAATCCTCAGGTGGTAGAAGTCTTATCTCTCTCCTATCAACAGTAGCTTATCTACATGACAACTGCTGCAATAATAGGGGAGGGGAAAAAAAACAAACAAACAAAAAAAACTTTTCTGAAAGAAAATTATCTACTGAACATATGGCTAAATGCTGAAGTTCACAGGCTTTTAAATCTGGTGTGGCCTGATTCAGTCACTCAAGTCAAATAATATACAATTTGTCCCAATGAGTAGAGCTAATAGGGCTGGGTGCTCAGCTGAGTAACGCGGTGTCCTACAAGAAACAAAAGGCAGCATCCTACAACAAAGTATGTACTTCTTGTCTTTGCTGATTTTGGCTTGATTCTCATCTTTGTGTGAGTGTTGATCTTTGGCTAATATGTGTTTGCTAGTACCAACAGGAGATTTGAGCTCATGTAAACTGAAATAGTGAGCAGTTCCAACTTGCATCTCTCCAGGTAGATGACCTCATTAGGGCTTTAGTCAACGCAACTGGAGTCACAATACAAACAATTTCATTAACTCAGAGTGGAACAACTTACAAACTTACTGGTAAACACATCAGTAATTAGTTGAGCTGAGACTTGACGAAGATGTGCACTGTTGATTAAGTTCCCTAAAAACATGACAGGCAAAGATGCGTAAGGTAGTACCCTAAACCAGAGCATCCGAATAATCCATGCACTGTTCTAGCATGTAGAACAAACATGTTAATACTAAAAGTAGGAAAGTAAAGCCACTTTGTAATTTTCTTTGGTCGTGTATACAGAAAAGGGAGAGAAGAATGCAATCATAATATATTGCAATGAAAACATTTTGTGAAATTTCTCAAATTAGCTGATAGTTCTTTGTAAGCTCTCTTGTCAGATCCATAAATTAGATGAAAATGATTTTTGCTAATTTTATTAAATTAAAAGGAAAAGTTTAATCTGACCAGTTTTAGTGTATGCAGAAAATGTGGTAGATGACTGTGAAAGACTTGCAGACAATTTCTATGTGCGATTGATTGTGTCTTTCTTTGTACCTACTAACATTAAAATCCACATGATAACACATTTCTACATCACACAGTTCATGAAAATGTAATTAAAAATTACAGGTATTTTTGAAGTGTTTTCAAAAGAGTGTTCATTCTTTTCAACATTTGTAAGTGTTACAAGGACTGTAGGAAAACAGAAAGATGAGCTGAAAAAAATCATTGCTCAAATTTACATCCTAAATTTATCAGTGGGCTTGTATAATGCTTTCCTTTCTAGTCTGTGATAAGCCCCATGTGCAGTATCTGCATTTGTTGGCAGATGAAAGATGGGAGCAGAGGGAGGTGTTTCTCATTTAAATTGATTTTTTTTTTTTTTTTTAATGACCAAGAAAGAAGGTATCTTTTTACTGTACTTAGCTATATATACTCTATTTAAAATTTCCCTGACTGTATTAATAGTATAGCACAGCCTTCAACTAATATCATTTGTGGTGGGCGTGGGAGTGAAGACCTCATAGCTGGGTTTGGGAATATCTACCACGGGAAATCTCTTATGAAATAACTGTTACTTCATGCAGCATGGTCCATTCCAAATGCTAACCATTTAATCTTCAGATATTTTTCATGAGCCTTGCAGATAAGATATCTCTGTAGGGATTGATCTAGCTGCATTCAGACAACTAAGCTCTCACCAGAGATGGGGAAATCACCCCACCTTTCTTTCAATTTGGTGGTAGAATATTAACGAGGGGAGTGTTAGTCTCTGGAGCTTTCCCCACCCTATAACACATCAGATTCATATTAGCAATATTTACTTTCTAGAAGGGTGACTCAATTTCAGCTGTTTTCTATTTTTGCTTATAGCACCCTAGAGAAAAATGTATATACATGTAGCAATTTACATTTTCATTTCTACACTTTATTGCAATGGAGCTGGTCACAATACCGTAGTAACAGTTACTCTGCAGATTCAGTTTTGACAGCATTTGATTCTTTGCCACAGTGGAGGTGGATGAAAGGTTTGCTCATGTTAAGAACTGGTAAACCTGCAATTCTGAACAATTAAGTGCTATTATTTTGTTGACAGAAGTTAAGCAGAAGACATTTGTCTTTATTTAAATAAATAAAAGCAAAATGAAATATTCATTGCATTATTTTGCTTCAGGGCTTGCTTTTACATGTATATGTATGTTATATTCAATAGTATGTGCAATGTGTAAAGACAATTTTACAACTTCTACAGCTGTTCACCACATGTGTGGCTGCACAGGGAAAACAAGTATGAGCTAAGAATGCTCCCCAGCTTATGCCTCTATGAGAAATGTGTGTGGTTACAGTAAAAAATGTACATATAGATGTAGTTAATAAAATGTTAATAGTTACCAAGGATAAAGTTTTGAGTAGTACAAAACAACCTATATTTCGAAAAATACAATATTTTTTTTTGTTTTTAGCCACAGAAATAGAACAAATACACAAAAAACAACAAAGGTTCTTAAACATTAACTGTATTTCTTGTAATTAGAAAACAGAGCAGTCCAATCATATTTTTTGTCTGTCTTTTGTTAACTTGGAATAACAGCTACTATGTTAGCCTTTCTGCTGTAAGGATGGTTTAGTCACGCTTTTTTATAAAAGAAAATATATTGTATCAGAGAAACCACTCTTGGTTTTGACTTTAAAAAAAAAAAAAGTTCTAATAGCTATGCTGAATAAGTCTGTTTTATCATGAATATATGTGGTATTTATCATGCAGCTGTTCAGAATTGACCTTAGTAATCCCTTCTGTATTAAAGAGAATTTGGTACCTTTTATATTTCTAACTTTAAAGTTTTGGACACAAAGAATTCAGTTATTTTCAGGGATCAGAATTCCATTCCATATAATAAAATATGAGTGCTGTTGAATATTTTTACCTTGAAGAACTAAAACCATTTTAGCAATAAATGTAAACGGAAGATGATGTCTCCTGCGGTATATCTGCATCACACATTCGTGTATGGATGTGTAAGGCTCAAGGTGTACTGAAAGAGTTGCTTGTGTTTTTTTTTTTTTTTTTTTTTTTCAAGAGGAAAAAAAGGACTGCAGAGAAAGGATCCTACAGTTTCTTGGTGGACAGTCAGTGAAGTTCTCCCTTGCAAAAGGCCAGTACAAAGCTTAGACACCATGTGGAGTCAAAATAGGAACAGAGAGAGGCAGAGCAGTACGTGGATGTTGTTTCACCCCTATGAAGAAGAGATGTTAAAATGTTTAGTGAGTTTGAATCCACTCTGAACATGAACATTTTGGAGTATTAGAAGCATCTTTCTGATATTAGTGCAAATATTAGTGCTGCCAGTGTCCTGCAGTATCATGTCCTAAATTTTCTCTGGTGCATTTGGATGACTGTAGAACAGTTAGGCTGAAATTGCATCCTATGAGGTATATGGGGTATGTCTACTTCAGCATTTTCAGGTTGGACCAGGAGCAGGCTTTGGAATTGAACTTTCTGGTCATTCCCACCCGTGGGGTTTGATTTATGTGATGGAGCAAGTCTTAGTACACAAATGGGATGACTTCTGGGTGAAATTAAACTGTGACCCAGGAGCATACATAACATGCTCAAGCAGCTAGCAGGTGTGCAGTCCGCACTGAAAATGACTGGAAATAAGTCTCCCTGAACTGTGTATAGTGTAGATACCAGATCCCAACACATAGATTTTGTTCTGTTGAGCCCTTTCTATTGTATTGCACTAGTTTTTAATAGAGATATACCCGTAGTCTGTTCATTAACACATCTTGCTTTAAAAATAACAAACAAACAAAAAAACATGATTATGGGAATTTTTTCTTGTATCTTGTGTTCCTTCTGGAATTAATTACCACTCATTAACAAAGCAGTTGGTCTATTTCATGTGAGAAACAGGATGAGACAGATGGAGGCCAGCCAATATTCTTCAGCATGAGGCCTTTCTCACCCTCATAGTGATAGTTCTGTGGCTCACTCATTAGGAAAAACTTTCAGTGTAGTTAACTATTCTGTTTCTTTTGACTCTTGATATTAATATCTGGGTACACTGGTATCTAAATATCATGTAAAAATGTGTTCTCTTTGCTGATAGTGTAACAAGGACCTCACTGGCTTATAGAATTTCCTGTATGTCTGTATTTGGCTGCATCAGTATATTTTCTAGGGTAGGTAAATGTTGTCCTTCCACACTTTAAAAAGGTATGTTGCATATAATTATTTTTTGTTTATTTTTACAAATAGCAAGTGAAAGAAATGAGTTATTGAAAAGAAAATGCAAGCACATGTTGTTCTTAGTAATCTTGGTCTCTTACACCTTGTGCAAGTTGAATATTTTAGATACATTTTGATTAGTTCGAAAAAGCATACATTTTTCAGTATGAGCTTAGAAGCCTCTTGCAGGTCCATATTGCAATGGTGGACACATACCAGTCCACCTCAGAAAAAAGATTTTGGTGCAGATAGAGCTCCCAGTTCTCAGAATGAAACTAATCCTTAAGCAATAGCAAAATCAAAAGGCTTGAAAAGAAAATTTACTAGATATATAAACTCATGATCTCTGCTAAAAGTATAACTTGTCCATGATTGCCACTTTTTTTTTTTTCTTTTTGACCATGGCTTACAATAGCAATGTGTGGATTTTTTTTTTTGTCTTGCAGATAAACTTCAGATGATTCAATAGATACACAGCTCAGACATGCTGACTGTAAGCAACCTGTTTTGTACAAAAGGTTCTCTCTCTGTGATAGAGCTGGGCCTGTATTCTCCCTGCTTTTAAGTGATGTCCATGTGGTAACATTGGGAAGATTTCTGAGGGGCTTCTGGCTCTGACATATTTAGCTTCCTTCAGCTTGTTATCACCTTCATATTTGACGTTGCCAGTTCAGTGGAACAGATAATTCAGAAATATACCACATGCTTGTCAATATTAAGTTGTGCCAGGCAGGGGATGTTGGTGGGTTACAGGAAGCAGCTGTGAGAATTACCAAGGCTTGTGTTTGGGCCCTTAGTGAGGAATACTAATGGATCTACAGCTAGCTGAGAATACTTGGGATTGTTTGTGAAATGATACTTCATGTCTTTGTCTTCAGATCTGTTCTGTGATTGGTGTTATTGGTTAATTTGTTTTCAGTTGCTTTCAATTTATCTCTGCAGGCTTCTGTGTTACAAGATTGTCTCTCCACAAGCACCACTGTCACTAGTGCAGTCAAGAGATGTGCTTGAAGCGATGCTTATTCCCATGCAATTGCCCTGGATTGCCAATTTCTCACAAGGGTTCTCTTCTCCAGAACTCAGCCTTTCTCCCAGGTGCAGAACCTGCCCTGCTGTCTGCTTAGTCTGGCTTTGCTAAGCATCTGAATGCTCTGGTAAAACCATTTTTTCCTCTTGAGGTTTGGTAAAGATGTAGATGGGAAGGGGGCTGGGTTGTTTTTTGTCTTTTTCTTTCTTGAGATCTCTCTTGATCTTTTGTATGTGTGAGAAGGAAAAAGAAGCTTGTGTTTGGCTTTTTTTAATGTGTGAATAGGAACAAAGAGTGGATTTTGATAGCAGTTCTCACACATCTGCTCTAAATAATTGATACTTTGTGAATCAGTGTATGACATGAAAGTCTTCAGCAGAAAATCATGTGTCAAATTTAAGTATAAACCCTTCAGATATTATATGTATGCACTTGTATTACATCTCCTCTTGGACTGCTATGAAGGACTGCTGAGATTGATAGGTCACATTCCCTGGCACATTTGGTATTCTTATTCCAAGGGCAATGAACTCGAACATGAGAAAAAATAAACAAATATCCAGCATAAGGCATTAATCAGTAGCAGTCTAAGGCAAAATAATGAATGTAACATACTACAGGTCACTTGGAGAGAAGAAATTGAGACCCAATACTTGCAAAAAAGACTCTAATTCTTATATGCATACAAAAAAGACCAAAGAATATGTCCTCTGAAATAGTAATAAAAAGTATAGTATATATGAAAGAACAACTTTTACATTAATTCATAATTCTAGCTAGATTGAAACTGAAAGCTACATAGGAAAGTATAAAATTAAGCATTTCTACACATTTATTTTGTAGTAGTCTGTAGGAGCAATTCTAAAACTAACCAGGAATCAGCAGCACAGAATTCCTTCCTTGAAGTTTTGAAGCTCAAACAAGAAATAAGAAACTACTCTGATTCCCAAATCCAGAAATTTTGCCATAGGTTGGTATTTAAGTTCCTATCTAATGTATTTAATTGGGTGACTTTTCATTATGGGGCAGCAGTTTTGGAAGTAGAGCATATACTGAAAACATACTTAGCTTGTTCCACTTCAAAATGTCAATGCCTGTTTTGGTCCCCAAAATATCTTAATGTATAACATCATAAACACCTTAAATGAACAATCTCATAACCTCCTCATCCTCAAGCCCCTTTGCAAACAGACTGATAACGAAGTGTTAGCTTTATTTAATAAAACGTGTTTTATTTTTAAATTCAGATGAAATATTTTCTAATTTCATTTGGTAATTTCATTTCTAATTTCAATAGGTAGATTCTGAACATCTAGCCAGTATTATTTCAGGATGGAACTGCAGCTTAAGCAGTCTTATTTCAGGTATTTTTACTGTGCTAGATGAAATTTAATTTATAAAAGATCATGACTGCATATGTACCTGCTTGATTTTGTTCTGCTTCATTTGTGAGGCTGTCTGTACTTGAATCTCCTTCCATTTCTGTGTCGTGACCCAGTGGACTGGGACTTGCAGTCAAGTCAGATTGAGAAGACAAGAAAAAAAGAGAAACAAATCAACAAAAGATCAAAAGAGCTAAAAGAAAATATCCAGGCCACAAAACTAATACAATGTGTCAAGCTTCAGTGTTCAATTATTTTGTGCATTCTTTTTTTCTTTTACCTTAGCTGACGTAAGTTGTTAGCTCTCTAGGCAACAGCTTTGTCTTGATGTTTTTTTAGTATAGCCTGTGGCACCATGAGGATATTATATAAATAGAAAATAATAAAATAATTAGACCTTTGTATACATTAGAAGATTTTAGCTTGTGGTATTTACATCTTGGCTGCAAAGAATTCCATCCATAATATGGTCCCAAAACCACAAACATGCAGTATGCTTTTAAAGTTGAAAACGGAATACAGCAATTTGGGACCCAATACTGCAGACCATATGTGCAATTTTAGTCATACGTATACTTTCATAGTTTAAGTATTCACAGGGGTGAATATGAGTTATTTAATATGTGGGCTTTAATGTGAAAGTTTGTGTATATGTCATTCATTATTTTTTTATGACCTCTATTAAATTCTAGGTGTTTTATGATCAAATATAAAGAGAATTGTCCAGAACTAAAAAGTTTAAAGTCACCTATTGACTTCTGCCTATTTGATTAGGTTTTGGATTTGGGTCTAAACAGGCAACGTGCAGTGTGGGATCCAGCCAGAAAGAAGTGATTGAACAGTGAAGGTATGCTAGTTTCACATTTTTCTTGTTTGATCTTTTGTTGATTTTTCCCTTCTCTCATACAATCTCTTTCTTTCCTCCCTCTTCTGGTCGGTTGTGTTTGCACTTGTTAGGTTGAGGGCCTATAAATGTCTTATCAGAAAAATGTTGGAAGGAGGGTAAGGGGCATATCAGATCTGGTCAAAGTGGAGTGCTGGGTATAGGGGAGTCCGTGCAAGGCATGCAGGTAAGAGTAGGAGGCACAAAGGGGATGGTTAGTCACGCTGGAGTTTTCTTTTGATTTTTTTTTTTTCCTCCCTTTTTTATTCTGGAATCTGTGTTATTTAAATGTAGATATGTAGCATCAATTTTGAGCTCAAAGCCCATGATACCTTCCAGAATAGTGTTGTATATGACTTGACTATACTTGGAAGTTTTCCAGATTTGCTGCAGCACTTGAAATTCATTCCCTGTCTTAATCCAAAGTAACTTTCGAGTGTAGACAGGCCTAACAGTTCAGCACTAACATTTACTTAACTTTGGCAAAAGTTTCAGGTGTTCAAGGAATGCAGAATCATTCAGTAAGGAATGCAGAATTTTACCTCATTCATTTGTATTAATGAGTTATTTCCTAAGAGGCTTTTGATGGCTTAATTTTGGTAATTGAACCTTCAAATTAAAGGGTGTATAGACAAAGTCATAAAACTACCTGTAAGTAAGAGTTGGTCCTTACTAATGTCTGAGAATTATTTCTGTGATCTTGAAATACTTTGGTAGGAAAATATTTTCATACTAAGCTGCTCATTTATGGAAATAATGTGCTTTCAGAATTAGAATGTCCAAGTCAATATGGAAATCAGTATTTTGTAAAGCTGTATACCCTCTATTTCTTTTGGTGAGTGAAGTGCTTTTAAATAGTGCTGTAAACAGGTCAAGTGATCATCAAATGCCTACATACTGCAGTAACTATTTTGAATATATTTCTGCTTGTGGCAATGGATTCATCATAAGAATATGTTCATTAGCAGTAATCACATTCATTGTTGTACTAACTACAGCACGTAGTCCCTAGCTCCACATTTAGTTCCAAAGCCCCAGTCTAGCATCATTACTGAAGCCAGAGATTCTGAGTTCCATAGAACTGCAGAGATTCCCCAGGCAATAATGTTTTTGTATGGCAACATTCTGAGAACAAACTAGCTCCAATTCTGTTGTTAAACTCCAGTGTACTAAAAAATGTTAGTTTATGTGAAATTTGATTTCACAGGAAGTTGAACAGCATGGCTTTAGTTCAAAAAATAAGCTTTGGCTTACTGTAGATAACACTATGATCGTCAATAGTTTCTGCTTAAAATTATGTGCTTCAAGTTATTTGCTGAATCAGTGGTAAATGTACTAAGCATGTTGCACAGCTGAGCTCCTTGCTGGGTAGCCAATGTGTTGAGCACTCAAGAATGTGGCTGATGGCAATGCTGTTAGGCTTCTGCAAATCCAGAGTAATGTGGGATGCATCTGTATGTTCTAACTGTGATCCTGGGGTTTGGGCTGACCAAGGCTGAGGTATCTATGCAGCTTAGAACTGTAAAGATTCAGACAAAATAATATGGAATTGTATCCACTTTAATAAAGCCTGTCCCTGAAAAGGATTGGTTAGTTAGATTGGTTGTCATTTTCGTGCATTGATAGTGCCTCTTAATCAGCAGTTCTTAACTAACAGTTCTTAACCATCATCACTGATAATGGTGAAAACAATTTGGCTGTGTACAAAGAATTTGATTTTACCAAGACTTGTGTATACATTACATACACTTGAACAGTTCTGATGGCTGATCATTTGAATGAGTGTAACCTGTTTAATTTAATCTTTGCAGAATTGGGACCTAAGTGAGTTTTTAAAATAATAAAAATCACTGGTCTGCTTTAAACTTTAAATCCCATTTTTAAACAGCATTCTGGAATTTCAGGTAGCGGAGGCAAAGCAGGCACAATATGCTTTGAAATATGTGTGTTGCTTTTGGTTCTGTAGAATATTAATTTTCTTCTTTGTTGAAGGGACTTCCCCCACCTTGACATCTCTCGCAAAAATTTTGCGTCCTACATATAGGCTTAGAATGATAAGAGAGGATTATATCATGTTCCAACATGCACAACTTTTCAAATGCTTAAAAATAAATCAGAAAATGTGTAAGTGGGTTTAGGCTGCCAACAAGCAGCCCAAACGTGTATTTTACTTGTTTCTGCAAGTTTTATAAGCCTGTTCACTGATATGTTTAATGCAAACTGAATGCTTGTTATAGCAACCATTGATTTATTCACTAAAGGTCTTATGCACAGATAATGTCAACGTTTTGAGGCCCAGTCTTTGTGAGGTGCCCAACGCTTCCCAAGACTAAGCTGTTTACTGAGCCTCTTATGTGCTGAGCTGTGTGGGATCCATCCAAATGGGGAGAAATAAAAATTAAGTGTAGGTGGCAATGAATCTTTGTAGGTTGCAAATTGGCATTTTTCAAGAGTGGGCATTGTTGGAACTCTTAGTGCACTTCTTGATGAACTCATATTGCACTATAAAAAACAAACAAACAAAACCAAACACCAAAAAACGATTAGACTAGCCTATCCCTGCATGTTCTCCATAGAAATACAAGAACATTTGCTTGTTCAGGTAATAATACGATCAGGGCTCAATTTTGTGAGGGGAGCTGAGTTAAAGCTCGCGAAGTGCCAGCGGTGCCAAGCGTTAGCACCTCTGTGACAGGCCGTAAGGGGCACCAGGCCCGTGGGGCAGCACCACCCGGCCGTGGGGGCCCCGGGAGCGCCCCCTCGGGCGCACTTCTCCCCTCGCCCTTGCTGCAGGACGAAATCGCTGCGGCGGCGAGGGCAGGTTGCCGGGGCGCCCAAGTGCCACACGGGCGGCAGGGCCGCGGCGGGCGGAGGCAGCGGCGGGGCCGTGACGGCGCCGTCCCCGCCCCGCGCCCAATGGGGGCGCGGCCCCGCCTCAGCCGGCCCGGCCCGGGCCGGCCCCGCCGTGTGCGCCGCGCTGCCGCCATGGGGTTACTGGCGGGCTGGGGGCCGGCCGGGAGCCGCCTCCTCCCCCTCCTCCTCCTCCTCGCCGCCTCCTCCCGCGCACCGCGGGCCGGGCAGTAGCGGCCTCGTCGAGGGCTGCCCTCCCGTGCCGAGCCGCCCATGGCGTAGCTGCGCTGCTGCGCGCCTGCCCCCGCGGGACGCGGCGCGGATAGAGCCTCTGCGAGGTACGTGTGGCCGCCGCTACCCCGGGCCGGGCGGAGGTGCTGCCGAGGGGAACATCGGTGCCTGTCATCCCTCGGGGCCGGGGCGGCGGGGAGCGAGGGCTGACAGCACCCGTCGAGCCCCGGCAGCGCGCGCGGTGGCGGCGGGCAGGCCTGTGGGGAGGCACGCGGGAGCTCTGGAGCAGGCAAGCTGCAGGTGTCCCGAGGTAACTGGGGCGGCAGCGTGTGCTGGGCGAGGGGCCGCGGCGGTGACAGAAGGGTGCCAAGTGCAGCGCTCTGCAGGTGTCGGTGCCGCTGTGCGATTTGGGGTCACTGTACCCGCTGTGAGGCCAGCCGGTGAGATTATTAATGTAGGAGTGTTGTGTGAAGTTGGTGTTTGTGGAGGTAACACAGGCCGGTACAGTGCTGCTTCTCTACAACTTCACTGAGAAGCCGCTCCCCTGCGGGATTTATACCGCGTGCTTCGCAGTGGATGTGCTGGAGTCAGTTGACCGCGGCCTTTTGAGCACACCTCTCTTAGCAGCCCTGCAGCGTTCAAGTCAGGGGGCATCAAGTAACTTCTTGAACTTTCCTCAGTTTCAGCCATACTTGTAAGTCCAAAGCTACTGTCATTGAAGACAGGTAGTGTTGAAGATGATGTGTCTTGTACTTGTAAAATTCCAGGTGTGGTGTACGGTTACGCCTTTTCCACGTGCTGGGGATGTAACCAGGTGTAAATCTATTTACTGCAGTTCTATGAAGCTGTAGCTGTTATAGTTTAGCTGCTGTCACTTACTATTTTCTTCTCAAATGCATTATCATCATCGCAGTTCAGTTTTAATAGCAACCTCTTAACTGGGTTTGTAAAACTTTGCATTGAGTTTGGAGGAGAAAGACTTGGAAGATTAAGTGCCATTATTTTGTTCTGAGACAGAATTTTTCCTGGTTGAGTCTCTTTCCATACCAAACTAAGTATTTTGGATGATGCCCACCAGGCTGATACCAGACCCCTGCTGGGGACGGATCCCGCAGTGGATGGGGGAGCTTCCTGCTCTTGGACAGGACTTGTGGCACGAGCTGGGTTCTGCTCACAGGGACTTGCAGTCTTAGACAGGGAAGACCTTAAGACTGTGTGAATACAACTAATTCTAAAGCCATGTATCTGTCTGTTTACTGCTTTTTGCCAGGATACTTTGTTTCCTTGCAGTCCACACAGTTTTTCCCTGAACCCCAGAGACAACATAAGTTGGTAGCTGGATTTTAATTAGCACTGCACAGGTGTCCTGCCAAAGCATTTCTGAGAGTGTTAGTAAAACCTGCTTAGCAGATGCATATTCCTTCAAAGAGCTCCAGCTTAACTCAAGGAAGCTCACAGGGTTGGAATCCCAGCTGAGGAGGTGCCTGGCTGCCCGGGACACAGACCTGAGCCTACACCAGGTGCTGCAGCTGTGCTTGGGTTCCCTGCCTGGCTGGGGGAGGAAGGGAGGGCCGTGTCAGAGGGGCCAGGCTGTTGGCTTCCTTCAGTGAAGAGTCCTTTATTCTGTGACTTGCTTCCCCCAATTGTTTGCTGTACTCCAACCTTGTTAAGCTTAAAGTGACACTTCAAAATTTTTCTTCTGCCCTGCTTTTTCTCTCTCTGGGGAGGTCTTGCTTGATTTTGACACGTATTTCAACTTTGGGTGTGTGTCTAGAGCCTCATCTGGTCACAGTGTGTAATGATGTGATTCCTTTTAAAAAGTAAGTTCCAATTTTTATTTTTCTAGCATGCAAAACATCTCTTAGTACCATAGCATCTTGATGCCTACCTCTAAGAACAGTGTTTGAAGTTAATTGCTAACCAGCAGGGGGAACACAAAACGTTGTATCTGAAGTCTCTCTTCATGCCACAGCTGCAGTTTGTTAAAACTTTGCGCCCGTACTTTTGATAGTATTTGTTTAAAAGATGAGTATCAATTTAATTGAAAAAAATATATACGTTAAAATAAATACATTATTTTTTACACATGCTTATTAGTTTGCTCTAATAGGCATGTTTCCCATTCTTCTGAAAGGAATTTTGTCATAGTAGCCAGAACAAAACTTGATAAAATATGAGACGTTTATTTAAGTGAAATTTCTCCTTGAAAACATTTTATTTTTGAAAACTATATTTTGAGTAATCCTGTAAAGCTTTAGACAATGAGTTAGCTAGAATATTTTGAAAGTAGAACTGAAGTTGAGTGTCAAAAAAAGTTGTATTCTCACAAGAAACTATTCCCAGTATTTAGGGTTTCTGTAAGAGAGAATGCCTTTAGTTATTCTCCTAGGTTTTAAGAAGTCACAACCAGCTTATTTTTGTAAAGGTCAACTGACACTCCTAGTGTGGATCAATAATGATTTTTCCTTTTGGTTTATATTGGCATAACAATTGATTACTACTTTTGTTCTCAAAATAAAGGTTGATAATCCAAGATTATCTTTATGACTCACATTGATCCATATTACTTTTCAGTCTCTGAAGCCTGATGTACCCAAATGACAAATACTTAATGTATGGATATACAAACAGATTGCTGAACGCGAAGTAAAGATAGGAATTTGCAGCATGTCAGCTCTTTCCTGGTAAGAGTCAAAGAACAGGCTCTTACCCTGCAGTAAATGTGAGATACCTTGCTGCTCATACTTTGAGGGTAAGCAGTCTTCCGCTGGTGACAGGGTAAAAACATGACTGGAAGCATTTGCCATGGAGCAGCAGATTTGCCCCAAGACCACTAGTGACTGATAACAGTTGTGTATTCTCGTAGCCCTAGGTCTTAGAGCAAGTGGAGACAGTATATAGTTTCATTGAAATGAACAGTCCCAGATCACATTTACAGGAAGGGGTAAGCTCCTCTGGTTGTATACTCATTAAATGGCTATGAGGATAATTTTTTTCCTCCCCATTGTTTCAGCGACCAGGTATGTGCATGTTCCAATGGCCGCATATTCTTCTTTAGGAGCATTATCTGATGTTGCCAGACACTGAAGGTACTAAAAGGTCAATGTTAATTTCCATTGACACTGTCCCTCTTCCATCGTTTTTATTCTGATTATATCCATAGGGAATCACAGAGCTTTTATCCCCTGTACGTTTCTCTGAGATGCCGAAGTACGTAGTTTGTAAAGTCAGTGTGAGACTTCTGCTTTAATTTTATTTGGAAATAGTGCTAAATATTTTTCAAATCTGTATAACAATTCTTTTGTCTGATACCTACAATAACATTCTGTTGACATTTAAGACATGAATTATGAAGTCATAGGCAGTTTACATTAGAAAATACTCTGTAGGATACAGCTTGCAAATATCTTTGGAATCACAGTACTTTTGATCTAATTCCACAAAATATTTGTGTATTATGAATAGACATTAGTTCGAGAGTAGTAATATTTGTGGTGATGAACAGTGGTATGCTAGTTTCTAGCCATTTCATGAGTAGAAGCATGTTTTGCCATAAAAACGTACTAGCAAAGAAGCAGTGCAATTGCCCTGTTCATAACTGTGGATTCTCATTTTCATGTGTTGGCAGTAATCCAGTAGAGCAGCATTTCTTGCACTATGACAGCAATGATTAACTCTCCAATAGCCAAAATGAAACAGATTTACACAACTTGAGATATTGTTGAAAGAGGGACTTTAAAAATGCTACTTTGTCATTATATATCCCCTATCTTTTTATTTCCTCTCTGCCAAAGTACATTTTTGAAAAGAAAAAAAAAAAAAAAAACATCCTTTGTGACCCTAAGTATCCAAATGGTCAAATTAGTCAAGTTCAGCAGAGAACACTTTGTATTTTACATTGTGTATGCTATATTGATGAATTGTTTGGCTTACAAATAACAGTTTGGCAAAATACGATAGTTTATGATGTATTTATGGTGAAATAATGAATTTATTGGGGAAAATGTGAAAGTCATTAGTTCATATCCATTCTGTGAATAGTACTTTAAATTTAGCTGTAGCTGCTTATTGTTAACAAATTGAATTGCATTATATTTAATAATTCTTTTTAATGGTTCTTCTAAATTTTAACAGAGTAGTTGTCCAACTTCAGATCTTTATTTTGCTGTTGCAGCATGTTGTAAAATTCTGGGAGTCAGCTGGAAAGGCCGTCTGTTTCAAATAAGCTTAGTTCTGACCTCGCAAGAGAACTGTTTAGATTCTGGTAGAACAGCTTATCTGTAGGTCATGGGTCTGAAACAGGTTAATTATAGAGCTCACACATAGGCTGTTCTGCACAGAAGGCAGTAGGCATTGTGAGACGTAACATTAATGATTTTGAAAAAGAATGGAAATTCAATTACATTCTGATTTGATTTGTAAGCGTAGGCATTTCTGTTGGAAATCTTTATAGGTTCATTGTATGACAGAGACATTTAAGAATAAATAAATTAAAAAATCTCAGTGTATCAAGGGAGCTTCCAGTGTAGTATAGATCTGCTGACTACATGTGTTTCCTTGCCAAGAAGCAGGAGGTGGATTGTAGAACTATATATCCTCTTTTGTCTTAGATTTATAGAAGTAATTCATTAGGCTATAGCTATATTTGATGCAACATGGTTGAGAACTGTGGTAGTATTATATCAACAATGGTGTATTTGTTTTGGTTTTTGACAATGACTTGAGTGAAGCAAAATTGCGGTCTGATTTACAGAACAGCTGTTGCAGCATTTGAAAAAATAGGCTTTTTCTCATATGAAGACTATTACATTAGTGGACCAAGTCTGTCCTCCAGTCTATGCAGCTCGTGTTATGCGATGGATGAGTTCTCCCCTCCATTATTTAACCAGTGTTCCTGAATTCTTGTAGATCAGTGATTTGGTTCACTCTGAGATAAGGTGCAGTGATTTTCTTTGTGCATACAAGATGCACAAATTATTTATATGAACTTAGGGAAATAGAAGGCCACAATGAATTCCTAACTTTGTGTTCAAAGCTTTTTGCAAGCTTTATAAATAGGTGTAATAAATGATGAGGGGCAGGAAATTCTGTACAGTAAAAATTATCTGGGAGTATATGCGCTTTCTGAGCAGAGTATGCCAGCGATACATATCCTCATTGAAACGAATCCTCCCAACAGTGCTAATAAAAGATAATTTTTATGAAAAAAGTTTTGTCTCAACCTGAATGTTTCTCTGCCAGACAAATTAAATTACACTGGTTATTTGGCAGACAGTGAGGGGTTACTCCTACATAAAGAGAAGCTCCTTTTGACTCATTCTTTTAGCTGTATGGCAGTTTGAGGTCTTCCCTATTTGTGTGGGAGAAGTTTCCTATCTTACAGATGTACATCTGCAAATTTAGTGGCTGACAGCTAGCTTTTGATAAATGTGTTTAGCTTTTGTTCTTGTTTAGCAACCTGAAGAAATAATCTTTTAAACTATGTGCTTTCTAAATTATATCTTATTCTATAGAGCAAACTTCAAAACATGCTTCTTTTTTTTTTTTTTTTTTTTTTTTTTTAAAAAAAAAAATTGTTTTTTTTTTTTTTTTTTTTTTTTTTTTTTAACTCCAAAATGTGGTTTTGATGATGAATGTGGTTAGTTTCAAAGTACCTAGTAGTTAATATTTTAAGCTGTTCATTTATGACTTGTAGCATCCTACAGCTGATGGTAGTGGAGAAGGCTGATTTGTAACACTCAATCCAATTTCTCTGATCTGGGAAATGCTGGTTTTCAGTCTTCTTCAGTTTGACCACCATTCTTTTTCCTCTAGAGGCCTGCATCCTTTTATAGAAAATTTATGCTTAATGCCACACTCTTTTTTATTTATTTATTTTTTGTTATTACCCCTTGCAGTCTCTCCACAACTAATTCAGACAGTGATATGTATCTTAATGTAGTTAATATAATTTAATGTAGGCCATGGTTTCAAAACCACTTTTCTAAGTGTATAGAGATAATCTCAAGATTTGAGATCCAATGGAGATTGATTTAGCATTTTAGCTGGTAGGGAGGTTCCACCTACCACTAGTTCTAGATAAAGTTCTAAGGTTTTGCAGTTTGGTCTTGAAAAAATAACTGTATCAGGCACTCCTTGAGAGAAGGATTTGCTAAAATCTCTCACCCTGCGTGGAAGAAGCCTTGCTGAGTTGGTTACTTTCCATCCTTCTGTGACTCCTTTCCTGTGCATAGCCAAAAGGAGATGCTTCCCTAGGGTTCTATTGCTCTGGATAGGTGCATTAGAGCTGTTATCTATTTAGTTTAGGTGTATAATTAGAAACTGAGCCAAAAAAACCTTAAGATAACGAAATTTGTGTGACGTTGTTGGCTGCTACTGTGTTTGTGAAGAGTGAGATAGTCCGGTGCCAGGAAACCTATTCTGTTTCCAATTAGAAACCATAAAAAGAAATGTAATTAGGCCAAAGAAATGTATCTACGAGAATACAAAGTTGTAGAGATCTGTTTCATGTGGTTCATGATCTTCTTGTCCATTCAGAAGATTCCTGTACAGCGCTGATGTTTTTGTTTCAGGGTAAACTTTTCAGAAGCAGCAAACCCCATTTAAAAAATGTGAGCCTGGTTCCTGTTAGTTGTGGTGAGATATTGAGTTCCTCAGGAACTTGAGTTTTATTTAGGTGTATATTTTGGACTTGGATTTCTTGTGCTGGAATGAAAACTTTAGTCCCATCTTTATGTATATACAGATTCTGGATTTCACTGCTTTTTTTTGCTGCTTCCACTACCTGAAAAGGTAACAGAACATCAGGAAAACAGTATATAATATTGCCACCAGTTTTCCCTGATGACAGCAGTGAGATTTCTGTCAGAACTGCCTGAAATGTGATTATCTTTCTTTCTTTCTAGGTAGATAACTGGGGGGGGGGGGGGGGAGGCTGTGCCCATATACAGGTCCTGTTACGACTCTTTTGTGTGTGGGACACTAGACTAACCATGAGTTGCACAGAAAATATGTGACTGAAGCTGGTACGAGATTCCAGGTTGCTTGAGCCACTATAGCTCAAGCTGTACAGCATCCCAACGTTTTATTTTCTCTATTCCCTTTAGGGATGCTCTGTTGTAGGATGTCCCTGAAGGCCCTGTGTAAAAATAGAAGAGCTCTGATTCCATGCTCGAGTTACACATAGGCTGTTTGCCTTGTTAAGCTCTGTCTCGTATGCCATGTGCATTCCCTTCCGTAGATTCAGTAATCTCTAGGAATTTTAGCTTTTGTCAAAAGGGAATCTGTGCTGCAAGTCTCCTTCTTCAGGAAGAATCTTGTGTACTCCTTCCACTAAAAAACTCCTGAATGCACTTCCTTTCCTTCCACGTATTGAAACCCTCCTACATCCTGATCCTGAAAGAGGCTATTCTCTTGTTTACACTTTAAGTGAAACCTTGCCCCTGAGCCTATAAAGATTCAGCAGCATACCTCACTGTGTTTGGGGGAAGGCAAGTCCTGGGAACATACAAAAGAATGATTTTTATCCTGTTTCTTTAAACCATCTTTCACTTTTGTGCTATATTGTGCAATGATTATTCAGCTAAAACTTCCATGGTGTCTGGTTTCATGAATTTACTTTTCTGGTCTAAACTCACAGCAATTCAGGTCAGCTGATTAAAACAGTGTTGGGAAGCCAAAGAGAAAACTGGTCATGAAATGATACTGAGAATAGATACCACCATCCAAACTGGATGTTCATGCCAGCAGTGGGCAAAATATTTACCAGGTAACAAAACCAAGTTCAGTAACATGTTGCTGAAAAGGTGAAATAGTTTTGCATACTTTGTGGACTAATGTGTATGTATTTTGTGGCTTCCTGTGATTTGGCAAGCTACGTTGTAATACATTAATATGAAAATAAATAAACAAAATGTTACAAGAGTCCCGTGGAATAGAGGGGCACAATTGCTAAAGGGCATAAAACATCTTCCCTTGGCACTTGTCCAGTTCCCATAGCCTTTAACTGTGACTTGTTGAAATGTCCTATTACAAGCACAGCATCATGTGAACTGCAGAATATCAGAATTACTTTTTCCCTGGGCTTTTGATCTATCAGGATTTTTAGTTTTATTACTATTCATGTATTCTCTGAAAATGAAGCTACTTCGATGTTTCTAAAACAGAATCTATACCCTTAATAGTTTATGAATAAGTTACTGTTTTGAGTTCTGAATGGTGGAACTTTATGTATGTGCCTTGGACATAGGCATTAAAGATGCACATACGTTTTCAGTCCCATATTAATATTTGCTAACCTTATTAGTCAGCTTCTGACTTGCACGTGTGTAAATCACGCAGAATCGAGAGAGGATAAATGTCATCTAATAAAAAGGAAATCTACTGAAATGCAAATATAATGAGTGAAATTATACGTAAACTCTTCCAAAACTGTTCTAAGTTTATAGAACTGCTCATGCAGTTAACCATCTGTGAGATTTTTGTTGAGCATGGGTGCGCTTCATTACAAATGATTGTCTTTTATTACCGATGCAAGCAATGTATGTATTTACAGCATTCACATGGGGAGCCAACACGGACAAGGGGGAGAAAAACTGGTTAAATAAGCTAAATGGTTGCCATGCGTAAAACAAACAAACAAAAAGTGAAAAAGCTTTGGCTGTGAAGGCCTTCTTGGATAGCCTAGAAACTTGGGTTCACGTTGCTATGGCAAAACAACACAAAGGGACAGATCCTGCTGGCTTCACTCAAGTATCCCCATTCACTTTGGTGGGACTTCTGACGTGGTTTAGTGGAGGAAGATTTCTTGGCTCGCTTTGGCACAGAAGTGTTTGTTAGCAGTGTTGTAGAGAGCTCTGTAATCTCTGGCATCATGCATGGAAAGAAGAGAGAATTATCAGAGTCCATGTTGATAAGGAGGAGAGGAAATGGAAGTTATTCTTCAGGCAGGAAAGGAAAAGGTTAGACAAGGAGTATGACAGAGTTAAGGCAAGGGAAGAACTTGTATGGGAAAGGTAGGTGGTGATTAGAGAAACAGATGGTGACTACTGGGGAAAAGGCTTAAAGGAACAGAAAAAAAGGGGGAAAAACAAAGCATTGAGAACCCAATTTGGCAATGACTGTGGTGAATTTCTGCAGTATAGAAGCCTATAATAGGAAACAAATATCCCTAAATCTGTGGCTGTGGCATCCTGCAGGCATCTATATTGTCAGGTTGGACTTTACTTTCTCTCAGCTTCCTTGTAGGCAAACATAAATTTAACAGGAGAAGAAAAGTGTGTAAAAATTGAAGGTAAAGAGATCACTGATCTCAAGGGGAGCCACGAGTAATAGTTATTTTGCTAGAAGTACAGGAAGAGGCTGAGTAGAAAAATTCTCAAATGTTCTGCAGACACTGCTTAATCATAGTTATATTGTAGGGCTTATACTTGCTCATTTTCATGTGTAGCCCTTCAAGCACTTCTAAAGCTGAATCCTGTCCTGTTTTTTGGAGAATGTGAAACAGGCGTAGGAATAGATACAGTTCTGCTAGTGGCAAAACAGCACAGAATGTTTTCTTAGTAACAAACCATCGACAGAGCCTTAGATCCTGGTAGCACCTGCCATTGAGAACTGGGAAATCCTTAGTGGAATGGTGTTTTTTAGAGGATATAGCATGCTTTCAACTTTCAAATTCTTTGGTAATGTTGTAGCATTAGAGGTGACTTTCTAGTTCAAAGGATAGCTTTAAAAAAATCCACAAAAGACTGAGTTCTGAGGAAGACAGCAGATTTGTACAAAGAAAAATATTTCAGCTAATGAAAGGTAGAGCAGTGGCAGTAGTGAAGTGATTTGTGTTTTGTGCTTGCTGCTGCTGGCTGTTACAGTTAGATTCTTTTAAATACCACTGAATTAAGGAGCATTTGTTATCATCCAGTATAAAAAAGCTATGAGACCTGTCCTTTTGTAGTTAGTCAAGTTCATAGGCCAGTCAGTGTGTCCCAGTGTCCTGCAAAAGCATATTTTTTTTCCTTGGTTTCTAGCAAAGCTTTAATGCATCAGAATTCTGATGGATATACTTTAAACCTAATTAAAACCTCACTCATGCTTCCTCCTCTTCCTGTCCTTTCTGTCATGTGCTTCATCATATGTTTTCCCCTCTACATCCTTCCAAGTCTTCTGCCCCTACGAAAATCTCCCATTAAGGCTTTTCCTAATTTTCTCAGTTGCATTTATTCCTATTTGTGAAGTGATACTTTGCAGCGAAGCAGTCTCTTTTGTGGTGTTTAGGCCCCTTGTTTTCATCAGGACAAGTGGCCTCGACCACAGCAAACTTCAGTAAAAACAATCCCACCAGGTTATGCCTCTTGGACTACGATTCTTCAGTAACTCCAGATGCCTTTTTTTATCCCCTTTTCTTACGGCCTCCAATCATATAAAACATTGGGATTAAATCAGTGTGTTAGTAATCCTGAAGCTCTCATGACATCTCTTCCTCTTCCTCATTAAGATTTTTCGGTTACACTTTTAATATGCCCTTTCACGACCTCGGCTGCAAAAATAGCTACCCAGATATACCCCAAAGGAAAAGATGATTCTCTTGGAAGTTTCTTTTGAATCTCAAATCGACTAACAGTTATGTTTATTTCTTGGATAAATAGTTTAGGTTCCCAATGCTTTTGCACAGCTTTCTTCTCTTATTTCAAAGGAAATGTCCCCCTGTTCTGTGGACTGCTTCAACTTTTCTTAATTTGCAGGTTTCATCATATTCTTCTGGTTACCATAGGTTTCCTACTAGTTACCGTAGGTTTCACACTGAAGCAAAATATGGCATGTTTTGCACCACAAATGTTTTTTTATCACCCATTTTCTTTTTTGTTTCTCTTTGGTACTGTCTGATAATAGCAGCTTCATAGGTGACTTCTGAAGGACTGACACTGGATGAAACACCTGCATTCTGTGGATAGCAGGTGGCCAAATAGAAAAGGACTGCTCCCAAATATCAAACATGCAAGGCAAACTGATGCCCGTCTTCTTCATTAGTGTCTTTTTTGCTTTTAGATACCATCACGGAAACTGCAGACCTAGCTGTTGAGCACCTTTCCAGTCACAGGTGAAGATGATCAGGTTTTCCAAAATCCTGCAAATTGTGCACTTGGTAGCTTTATTCTTAAACTATCACATTCTGTGCTTTTTGATTTAAACTGCTTTATTTCAGAAATCTGTGTAGCGAGGAGTTCCTAAATTCATGAAAACTGCTGTCAGTTTGTCACCCTTTCACATTGCGTCTCAGTGTCTGACATTTGCTCTCCTTTTTTAAATTCTGTGAACACTTATCTACAAGCTAGTGAGCCCTTTCTTCAGAAAGCTATTCCTAATCTTCATTTAAATTATTATTATTCAGCCTTTGTGAGCTGACAGAATTGAAGAGAAGCCTAGGACTTTTGGATTGTATCCGTCAGCTCCAGGTTAAACCTTGAAAATGGTTTGGTCAGTGGGTTGTGGTAGGGTTAAAACCACTCTTTTGTTTTTTTTTGGGGAGGGAAATGTATATGCATTCTCTCCCCTTTTTTAAATCATTCTTCCAAAATCAAAGCTGAATTGAAACTTGGCATTTTAACATGCTTGGGTAGGTGGCCGATACAGTATGGGATGCTGAAATGTTCTTAGCAACGTAGCTTTATCTCCAGTTCTTTCCCTGTGCTTCCCATTTCTGCACAGCTGTGTGCCGTACAAACATGTCACTGAAGAGAGGTTTATGCTCACGGCAGTGTGATCTAAGTAATGTCTTTCATTTTCCCATTTAGTATATTACTGAGTATATGTGCTCCATTTACTCTTTTTTTTCTGGTTTCTCTTTTGTTAATTGTTGTCAAGCTGCTGATTTACAACCATTTCATCAAGTTTCAGAATGCTCATTCATTGCCTGTTTGCACTTACGACATCTTACAGGATGTTATAATTTTCTTTTATAGCTACTCTTAGCTAGAAACCTTATGATTTGCTGTATTTATCATTTTGTCTTTATGGCATCATTAAAAGTTGAGTTAGCAACCAAATACTCTCACTGAGTAGATTTAGGTTTCTCTTCATCTAGAGAAGTAGCAACAAATGATTCCAGCTCACATTTGACTTCCCAAATGATGTTCAATATCTGCCATAAATTCCATATAGCTTGCCATGTTGGCATTAAATCTGTTTGATTTGGATCTTCATGTTCAAAACTTCTGTGTTAAAGGATTGTCCAACACTTGTCAACAATTTATTATTTCCGCTTAATAAAGGTTGGCCTTAATGTACCACAAAATTCAGTGTCCCCCGTGGATCAGTATGTTTAGCTATATAACCTTACATTCTTGGGGTGTGTGTGTGTAATGAGAGGTAGCTGGGAACTCACAAAATGCTTCCAGTAGGTTCAGGATGAATAATTTTTACAAACCCTGTAAATTGTCCAAGGAAGCCATCATTTTCTGAGGTTTTTCTGTTTTGGGCTGTCTTCAGTCACTCAAGCATTGAGTGTGTCTGTGTGTGTGTTCATCCTTCTGAAGGTTTTTCCTTAAGAGTCCCAGATCATGTTTTTGTTATGCAAGGTAATAAATGTTCCTCTTCAGATTCCTTGGAATGAGCTCTGATTGGTAGAAAATAAAGGCTGTTAGGTAGAATTACAGGTGTTATCATTTGTCTAGGGGCTTCCTTCCTCCACTGCTGCTATCTAGACAGTGTTGCTAAGCTGCTGGAAGAGATGCAGGGAGGAGGAGCATCACTTCTGAAATTTCAACCTAAAATACTGTGCCCTAAAATCTGGTAGGAAACAAATGAATCCTAGGGGACACAGAGCTTGGAAGTGGACTGCGTGAAACCCCATGTTGTGATAGATGCTCAGCTCCTTCCTTGCCGCCGTGTTTCCATCCCATGAAGTGGGAGCCTGCAGAGCCGCTCCTGCGGCACCCCTGAGACGGGCCGGGTGTGCCAGGAGCTGGGTGCTGAGCTAAAGATCTGCCTGAGGCCTTGCTCCTGGCCATGGGTGCTGACAGTTTGTTCTTTCTTGGTGGGTAGCAGCTCCCTCTGCACAGGACAGGGCTGTCCCTGCAGGGTAACCCCTGGAGAAAATCTGCAGAGTGGTTTCTGGTGTTTTCCTCATAGCTGTAGGAGTGCTGCCAGCGGGTATCTTCAAGTGCTGATGCAGGCACACATTTTCCTTGTGTTGATTTCTGGCCATCCACAGCGTGGCACACACTGTGTAATCCTGGTTTGGTCCGACTGTGTATTTCATTCCATTTAATGTCAGCAAGAACCTTTTAAATGATGTTCATGTTGTCACAGTTTTAGAATGTGGTCCTGACTCGGTGTTTTTCTGTCATGTGGCTCCATGGTTGTTTGCAATGTTAGTGCTTGCTGAGGCATCATCTGTCATCTGCTGCTGCTGGTAAGGGAGTGAAATAGATGAGATTTTTATTTGATTGAATGTGATACCAACATTCTAGTTCCTTACCTACATGGTCCATGATTTCATTCTGGACAACTAAATAACAGTAGATTTAAAAAAGAAATGAAGAAGTGGAATAGGATATTGAGCGTATTATGTGCTTCCCCTTAAAGAGCTGTGGCGTGCACTGTGGATTCAGAATTTTTCACTATTTTCAAATTCTTGCAGGTATCCATTGTATTGTCATTTGTTTGTACAGCACATTTAAGGTGTTTTGTTTGTTTATTTGTTTTTTTGACCTGGAATATCAAGTCTTGAAATCTCTTAAAATATCTGAGCAGCTTTATATTTAGTGTCAAGTGATCTTGAAAAGATTTCGCAAGTCGTTATACTGAGGAATGAGTGAAATTTATCTTGTTACCTGTAAACCAGCTAGGGCACACATGAAACATCTTTGTGGTATAATAAAGGTGGCAGCAGATAAATAAATATATGAATGTCGAAGTGTCCCAGGGAGAGTTTGAATAGTTAATATAAACTTTTCTGAGGTTGAGTACCATTTCCAGGCTTCAGCAGGACTTCAGTATTAGTTGACAGAAAGGACTCTGGGTTTTCTTTTTCAAGAAGATCACAACTTACACAATGGATGATATGAAAGAGCAAGGGCCACAAAGAAGTGCTGAAGTACAGAAGAGAAAGAGTAGTAAGCCATCAATACCTGGGCAGTCTGGCAAATAAAGTGCACTCCTGTAATAGCCCTTTAAGAAAGAGAATTCTATTTCTCTTGTTATGAGAGAGATAATTTTAAATAGCTAGTAACATGTATGTAAGTTATATTTATATTAAAATTTATTTTTGTGTCTTCCTGTAGGCAATTAAAAGTCTGGAAGATTTGATTTCAAAGCATACCACATTTTTCAAAGCAAATAAATCTACATGAAGAGCTACAAGGAGAGCTGATTTGAGAAGATAGTATTTGCAAAAATGTCTTCAAGTTGTGTGACTCCAGTGTTTGCTTTGATGATTTTGTGTTTTGCAGCTGCAGGTAGGTGGCATTATGTAAATCGCATGTTCAATGTAACTTACTGTATGTATTCAGAATTATTGAACATAGTTTTTCACGTTGGAAAAATGTAGGCCACCTGAAGTTTGTATAAAACCTAGATGTAAATATAAAACTATTGTGATCATGACCACTAGTATGGCAATGTGATAAATGATGCTGTTTTCTAGAAGTTTTTTTTCAGCTGTGTTCCCTCTTAAAATCATTAAAGAACTTCAGTAGTAATGTAAATTACTTTGATAATTTATAAAATTGAATTATGTGGTGCATGTATGTTATTAAGGTAGGTTGCCCAGGAAACCTTTGGGAATGGAAGCAGGGTGGCTCTGCTAGCATGATGCCAAGGCTGAACGGTTCAGCATATTGAGAGGCTACGTTTATTTAAGGTCTCTAATCTGTAATCAAATTACGATTACTTAGTTTATAAAATTGATAACAAAAATTCCAGATAAATAAATATAAAGAGTATTGTAATAGGGCACTGAGTCCATCCTTCATCTTCTGCTGGGACAAGCTTTACCTATGTCATTCCTGACAGCTATCAAATCTGTTTTAAAGTTAACTGTCAGCGGTGGTGATGAAGGCGTTTTCTTGAACGTTGACAGTGTTACTGGAGGTCTCATATGTTAGGAAAATACGTTTTATGGGGATTGTACCTGCCTCACATCTTGTCTACAACAGGGATTTTTAAGAGTGTTTTGCAATAATTTGTGACAGAGAAATGAAAAAGATCTGTAGACTTCAAGTACCAAGCTTATATTCAAGTTTCTTCAAGTGTTGAAGTGATTCTTCTGAGTATGTTTGTCAGAGTTCTTCCTGTGGTTACAAGGGGAAGCCTGTTATGTGTCCAGTTTGCATACTGGATCATGGGTCATTGGAGAAGAGGCCAAGTGGATATATAGTCAGTCAAAATGAGGTAGTGGGAAAAATGGACAGATGGCTTGCTTAAATCTGAGATGTCCTCATTGTGGAAAAGATGACCAGCTTTGGAGGAGACGTGGCTGAGCAATTAAATATGTTACAATTTGGCTTCCTTTCACCATCAGCATGGAAAACTATGTTGTTTCAAGCCCTCAGACCTGGTGGGACTTTCTCTGGGGCTGACCTCCTGAAGGCATTCATCCAACATTAGTAACTTCGATTATTTAATAGTACGTGATGTTAACATTTTGCAATAGCTTCATTGCAGATTAACTTTTAGCAATGCAGGGTGTGTCTGTGGCTGGAGCTGAGGATTTGAATGCTGGTCTTGGCTGAGAAGAAGGATTACTTAAAGTAAATCTGAATCATTATAAATTCACAAAAAATCTACTTTAAAAGAAAGTACCAGTGTAGAAAATAAAAACTGTGTTCTAGTTGATGGTAACCACAGTTCGTTTTTGTTGTTGCTTACCTAAGGAAATTTGCATACTTCCTAATGCCATCTTTAATTAAAAACACTACTTTAAAAGTGTTATCAATAAAGTACTGTTACAGTTATTCAGTGTTCAGAAACCTTAACATTTTTCTTTGCAAATGTTATGTTTCTTTTTGGTTATATTTCCTAGTTCTGAGTATTCCTCTCTTGACAGATATTCTTGATGCAAACCCTTGAAAATGACTATGGCTTTGGATTTGATTAGATGCTTATTCAAAAATAGTCACAGAATGACCTTGATTGAAAGGGACCTCTGGAACACAGTCCAGCCTCCAGCCCAGACATAAGCTAGCTTCAAAGTTACTTCTCTCTTGCGGACAGTGTGAAGGATCAGTCTCCATGCGAAGAAGAGAGCAAAAGGGAGTAGTAGTGAGGTTTGCAGTCAGTTAGGGCATAGGGAATGCTACTGTTGTGGTTTCTGGCTGTGCCTGCCTGGTGCGTTTTGGTTTTGTTCACTGTTTTTTATTTTTGCAATGAATTCTTAATGAGAATGCTTCATGCCCTTTACAGTATGTCATGATTACAGAATAACAGAATTATCTAGGCTAGAAGAGACCTCCAAGATCACCGAGTCCAACCTCTGACCTAACACTACGAAGTTCTCCACTAAACCATACCACTAAGCTCTACATCTAAACGTCTTTTAAAGACCTCCAGGGTTGTTGACGCAACCACTTCCCTGGGCAGCCCATTCCAATGCCTAACAACGCTTTCAGTAAAGAAATTCTTCCTAACATCCAACCTAAAACTCCCCTGGTGCAACTTTAGCCCATTCCCCCTCGTCCTGTCACCAGGCACGTGGGAGAATAGACCAACTCCCACCTCGCTGCAGCCTCCTTTCAGGTACCTGTAGACTGCAATAATAAGATTGCCCCTGAGCCTCCTTTTCTTCAGGCTGAACAAGCCCAGCTCCCTCAGCCTCTCCTTGTAAGACTTGTTCTCCAGACCCCTCACCAGCTTCGTAGCCCTTCTCTGGACTCGCTCGAGCACCTCCATGTCCTTCGTGTAGCGAGGGGCCCAAAACAGAACACAGTACTTGAGGTGCGGCCTCACCAGAGCCGAGTACAGGGGGACAATCACTTCCCTGGACCTGCTGGCCGCTCTGCTTCTTATGCAAGCCAGGATGCTGTTGACCTTCTTGGCCACCTGAGCACACTGCTGGCTCATATTCAGCCGACTGTCAACCAATACTCCCAGGTCCTTCTCTGCCAGACTGCAGACAGCTTTCCAACCCCTCATCTCCCAGCCTGTAGCACTGCTTGGGGTTGTTGTGCCCCAGGTGCAGAACCCAGCACTTGGCCTTGTTGAACCTTACACAGTTAGCCTCAGCCCATCGGTCCAGCCTCTCCAGATCCTCCTGCAGAGCCTTCCTACCCTTGAGCAGATCGACACACGCACCTAACTTGGTGTCGTCTGCAAACTTACTGAGGGTGCACTCCATCCCCTTGTCCAGATCATCAGTAAAGATAGTAAAGAGAACTATCCCCAGTACTGAGCCCTGGGGGATGCCACTAGTGACCGGCCTCCAACTGGATTTAACTCCATTTACCACGACTCTTTGGGCCCGGCTACCCAGCCAGTTTCTAACCCAACGAAGCATACGCCAGTCCAAGCCATGAGCAGCCAGTTTCTTGAGGAGAATGCTGTGGGAAACGGTGTCAAATGCCTTACTGAAGTCAAGGTAGACCACATCCACAGCCTTTCCCTTGTCCACCCTGCGTGTCACTTTGTCATAGAAGGAGATGAGGTTAGTCAAGCAGGACCTGCCTTTCATAAACCCATGCTGACTGACCTGATCACCTGGTGGCCCTGCAAGTGCCATGTGATGACACTCAAGATAATCTGCTCCATGAGCTTCCCTGGCACTGAGGTCAAACTTACAGGCCTATAGCTTCCCGGGTCAGTCCTCCGGCCCTTCTTGTAGATGGGCGTCACATTTGCTAGCTGCCAGTCAACTGGGACCTCCCCCGATAGCCAGGACTGCCGATAAATGATGGAAAGTGGCTTGGCCAGCTCTTCTGCCCATTCTTGCAGTACCCTTGGGCGGATCCCATTGACCCCATCGACTTGCGTACATCTAAGTGCTGTAGCAGGTTGCCAACCATTTCCTCATGGATTGTGAGGGCCACATTCTACTCCCCACCCCCTTCCACCAGCTCAGGGTAATGGGTATGTAGAGAACAACTGGTATTGCTGCTAAAGACTGAGACAAAGAAGGTATTTAAGCACCTCAGCCTTTTCCTTATCTCTTGACACGAAGTTTCCTCCCTCATCCAGTAAAGGATGGAGATTCTCCTTAGTCCTCCTTTTTGTGTTAATGTATTTATAAAAACATTTTCTGTTATTTTTAACAGCAGTAGCCAGATTGAGCTCCAGATGAGCTTTAAGCCTTTCTAATTTTGTCCCTGCACATCCTTACAACACCCTTACAATCCTTCTGAGTGGCCTGCCCTCTTTTCCATAGATCATAAACCCTCTTTTTTTTCCTAATCTCTAGCCCCAACTCTCTGTTCAGCCAGGCAGGTCTTCCATGCCGGCTCGTCTTTGGGCACATGGGGACAGACTGCTCCTGAGCCTTTAAGATTTTCTTCTTGAGGAGTGCCCAGCCTTCCTGGACTCCTCTGCCCTTTAGAACTGCCTCCCGAGGGATCCTAACCCATAGGGACTCAACCTTATTGTTCCCAGTCTCTGCCTCGAGTTCCACAACATCAAACCACTCTGTAATATAGAGATCCACACCACCAGCCCTCTGTGCTGCCTGTCCCTTCTGAAGAGCCTATAGCCAGTCATTGCAGCACCCCAGTCATGGGAGAGGTCCCACCACATTTCAGTGATGGCAACCAAGTCATAGCTAGCCTGCTGCACGATAGCTTCCAGCTCCTCCTGTTTGTTGCCCATACTGCGTGCATTAGTGTAGATGCACTTCAGCTGGGCCTATTGCCTACTACCCTGGCCCTGACATTGTTTTTCCTGGCACACCTCTAACGATCCTTATTCACGCCCGGTCCCCCTTCCTACCTAGTTTAATGCCCTCTCAATGAGCCCTGCCAGCTCCTGGGCTAGCATCCATTTTCCCCTTTGAGACAGGTGGGACCCATCTGCAGTTAGCAGGCCGGGTGTTGAGGAAAGCACCCCGTTGTCAAAAAAAACATAATTTCTGTGTTGGCACCAGCCTCTGAGCCACCTGTTTATCAGGTGGGTTTTCTGAGTCCTCTCTGTACCCCTCCCTGGCACTGCAGGGATGGAGGAAAGCATAAGCTGTGCTCCCTCTCCATCTACTAATTGTCCCAGTCCCCTAAAGTCCTGTTTGATAGCCTTCAGGCTTCTCTCTTCAATATAATCTCTGCCAGCCTGGATTATCAAAAGAGGATTGTAGTCGGAGGGATGAACCAGGTTAGGAAGCTTTCTGGCAATGTCCATGACCCTGGACCCAGGGAGGCAGCAGACTTCCCCACAGGTAGGGTCATATACTTCCCATAGTATACTATACTTCCCATAGCATAAAGAGAACTAAGAAATATAAATAAAACTAGGAAGTATGAATAAAATCCCTGTGTGCCTGTGGTGAAGCCTGGGGGGAGGCAGGGGGCAGCATGCTACCTCCCTGGGGTGCAGATTTTTATATGTTGAGCCTTATTCCAGCCTACTCTTTGTTTCTGAAATAGCGAGGCTGATGAGGGAGAGCAGACCTTACTTTTGTTAGTCAGTGGTGCGCTGACATTGCTATTGTAGGTGTAGGTTTTGTTGCTGACTTTCTAGTATTTTCAGCATTGTTACCCTTTCAAATACAGGTCATTTTCTAGACAGAATCTCTAATTTTTTTTCCATTCTTTTTAAAGCATTAATGTGTTAAATATCTCTCCAAAAAATCCAGGTAGATGTCATGAAGCACAGAGATGCATGTTCAAACCTGAGCCACAAGACTGCATGTTTTTCATGGTAGTAGATTAAGGCATACTATTCACTGATTTTATGTTGAAAGTGCGCTATATAGATAATCAAAGAATATTTCTCTCTTTCTCTACCTCCTATTACTGCTGGTATGTATATGTCTAAATTCTCATCTGAATCTGTTTTACTTCTGCACACAAATTTCTTGTAGGCTCATATTTACAATGCTTTGATTGTACAGAAAAAAAAAAAAAAAGGCAAAGAAAACCTGGATTGCTATGAGATTTTTTCTTCCCTATGGAAAGTCCAAAGGAAGATGGTGAGATGACAAACTACTTTCCTTTCTGAAGGAATTAGAGTTTTGAAGTAGGCTTAAACTAAGATGAGGCAACCTGCAGTAGGAACTTCACCTAATCTATTAGCACTGTGCATGCTACAGCTGTGGATAACCTCAAAAGCAAGTCTGGCTTTGTAGTCTTGGGAGCAAAACTATTCTGTCTTAATGTAGCAAAAATATTCTGTCTTAAATGAAATGCCGAAACATTTATTTTCCTTGCTTGCAAATCTGTGCCATTGGGTACATGATAGATGTCTTGATAAAATGTCTTGGAAGACAGCTGAAGTCCTACACTCTGGGGGCCAGACCTTTAACAAGATAGGTTCTCCCCTGAAGGAGTGGGAAACATGTAGTTGACTTGGGACTTTTCTTGTCCTTGGTGGATCCTGGGGTAGCATAAATTGTCCCTGCTGCGGACAAAGCGGTGCAGCCATGGCATCTGTAGCTGACCAAAATCTGCGCGTGCAGCTATGTTCTCTACCTCAGTCGCTGTGATATTTGGGGCTGCCTATGCTTACACTGTAGATATGTTTCTCCTTGTGACAGAGGTTCATAGTTGTGGTCAGGCTGCTGGAGAGACTAAGAACTGGATTATAAGTGGATATGTTGAAGAACTTATCCAGTTTCTATTATACAAAACTTATTGACTTTTCTATTCACATTAGATCTGCCTTTATGGTTTTCTTTCAACAGCTCTATTTCTTCTACTATACTGTTACCCTGGCATTTTTTTCTTTCTGCATACTTGTTCTTATGAGTGATCTTGTGGTGCTTCATTTTCAATAAGCCTATTTGCTTGTACAATAGTGTATCTTTTGGTTCTGTGCCCCTAGACACAGTGGTGATGGATGCCATATTAATAAGCGTAACAAGAGGAAGAAACAGGCATTGTCATGATGTCTGTTTTTTTAGGAGGAATTTCCCTCAACCTTGAACACTGTGTTTCCAAAAGCAATGTAGGATTCTACAAAGTATAATAGAAAGTCCTTCCACTGGCACGTGAAGGATGTGATTAAAAGAAAAAAATTATATGTTGGGAGTCACTTGCACAAGTTTCCTTCCCTTTTAGACAGTATTTGCTGGGTGTTTCCCAGATGTAATTGAAGTGCTGGTCTTATATTTCTTCAAAATATTTTTGCCAGAGGTGTTGGGGGTTTTGTTTGTTTAAATTGTGGTTAGAGGATGGGAACCAAGGGACAGAGGTTGGCTCTTGAATTATTGTAACAGAAATAAAGCACAGACTGGTTTTTAACTTTCAAATCCATAAAGATTTTACACTCCACTTCCCTCTTCTTTTACTTCGTTATCTCAACCAGCCAACTGCTATCTTCCTTGAAAAACCACCCACTACCTTCTGTCCCTCAAGCATCTGGACAAGTGAGTCTTTTAGAGAAGTTTGACTCAGAGCATTTATAGGCTTGCAAACTCAGAGAGGAGCAGCAGGCTGGTTGTGTGCTGCGCCTGGCTCATATTGTACCTGTGCCACTGCCACGCTGGATCCGAGAGGCTGGAAGGGCTGGGATACCTTGAGTCCAGGCTGTAAGGGAGTGGCTGTACTCTTTTAATGAAAGGCCATTGCTCACTCATTCTGAGAAATTTTAATTGACTAGCTTTTAAGGGTGGAAATTGTTTTGAATTTTTAAAAATCCTTCCAGTATCCGGATGGTGATTTTTAAGTATCTTACTGTCAGATGGTCATCTAATAGGGAAGCATATGATGAGCTCCTACCTTTGTGTTAGCGAACTTGCTAAGAAAACTTTCAGAAGTCAAAAGATCCATTTAAAAAAAACAGGTAGTTAATCTTAATGTCATACAAAGAATTAATACCTTTCAGTCAGTAAGTCATGTTTTTTAAATGAGCAATTTAAATACACAAAGGGATGAAAATTGGGAAGCTGGGAAGATAGGAAGGTAGGCTACAGTGTAGGCCCTCAAAATTAATGTTTGTTCAGCTCTACCATTTGGTGATCTTCTCCTGTGTACATTAGTTTCTTAATCTGATCTTCTGTCTGTCTCCCATCTGAGTCAGATCCTGTGTCATTTCGGTGTGGCTTATGCATAAATAGTATTTTTATCTTCAGAAAGCACAAAATTCTGAAGAACTTTGAGTGTTTGGATACAGAGAAAGGTTATATATATTAGGAGAATTGTATCACAGCCTTAGAATGGCTTGTACTCGGCAGACTGCATATTTCCTTTATCAGCAAGGGTCTGAAGCTATAAATAATTGAATTTCAGAACTCTGCACCCACATGGAGGGGTTATAGGTCCTGATTCAGCAAAACAACTGAGCATATGTCTAAGTGCTTTGCTGAACCGGAGCAAATGAGTAAACATGAAAGTCTGTTTCTCTGATTAAAACTGACTCTGGACAGTGCCAAAGGAATTCTAAGAAATACTAAGCCACTACTGCAGTACTCAAATTGTATAGATATAGGTAAATGGCAGCATTACTGAATATCTCTGGATGGTAGTGTTCAACTGACACTGAAACATAATTGCGCAGAAAATTTTATGGCATGATATGATGAATGGCAGTAATTCTTATCTTTCAAAAGAAATTTATCAAACTTTTTTTTTTTTTAAGAGAAACTAGTCTTTAACAAGTTGTAAGCGTCATGTAATTATTTTATAAATATCATGCTAAAAAGAATTTTTGTTTTCTGAAGGGAATTGGGATTTGGGATTTTGCTTGTAGATCTTTTAATAACATTTCTCTTCTGTAGGCCCTTATTAATGCTGTGTTAAATTCTCCATTTGTCTTAAAGGATAAACATAAAAAAACACCCAAGCCCTTAATCTCTTCAATAAACAAAAAAAGAGGAAAAGGGCATTTTTGTTAACTAAAAAACATTTTTGTTTGGTCTCATCTAATATCAAGGAGGGTTACAAAACCTCTTGAACCCACAGGTCTGCAGAGTTGTAGGTACTTTAGGACATACATAAAAAGAAACAAGCAGACTTCTAACTAGTATGGGTTTGCCCTTTATTTTTTTTTTCTGTATCTGTTTTAAAATTATTCGCCTATCAAATGACCTCAGCTGGCTTTACAGGATTCACACCACAGATATGTGAACCTTCTTATATTCTCTATAGAATAACTTTATTTGTGGTTGTTTGTTTCTTTTACTGCAGAACAATATAATTTCTATAATTTGGACTAAGCAGGGCATGTGCAAGCATTAAACCACAGTTTTATCTGTCGCCACGTGACAGGAAGAAATAAGCTTCAAGGGCTGTTGTACCCCAAAACCCAGCATTCCCAAATGCGATCCTGGGTGTCTCAGTCTTGACAAGAAATGGAGCATCTGCTATTAGAGAAACAGTTGTTACTTCACATGAAAAATGTATTGAGTTTCTGGAAGCCTTTTTCTTTGATAAGCTTTTCCATTTAAATATATGTGCATGTGTCAACACGGTTGTTTCATTACTGATTTCACATAGTATAGAGAGAATATAGGGACCAGATAAATTAATTTTCAAAAAAGAAATACATGCATTCTCTGGAGCTAATGACAATAATAATAATAAAAAAAACCTAATTCCTCAGGCTGTAAGTCATAGGATAGATGAATTTGATATGGGGAAAAAAAAATATTTATCACAAAGAGTCTGTGCAGTTTTTTACTACCTGGAGGCATTGGGTTGGATTCCTCTTTGGTGTAATCTTGTTCTAAGTCAGTGGAATCTCACCAGGGATAAATTTTGACCCCAGGTGACAAAAGCAAAGGTTTTTAATAATTTCATGAAGTGCAGCTGCTTCAAGCAGTGTGCGCTTTTCCTTGTGTTTTTCAGTGTACTTTATAAAAGATGGAGCTATTGTTCCCTTATTTGGCAAATACTGTACTGTGGGACTTACTAATAGGCAGTTAATAAAAAAGGGATTTTACCTGTCATGGATGGAAAGAACTAAACTGAGAATGTATTTATTTCTTCATTACTGGAAGCAGTGCATAGAGGAGCACACAAAGAAACTTAGCAGTAAGCAATGGAAATATTTGCAAGGTTTGTTGTTGGTTTTACATCTTCAGGAAAATTTTACTTTCCTCTGGAACAGGTTTTCTTTTTTTTTTTTTTTCATTTAGCACTTGTTAACTAAAGTGGATGAAGAATTGATTTTGTGGTTGTCTTCACTTCTGGTCAAATCTTGGCATCCCGACATGTAGGCTAGGATGTTGTACCCACTGTGGCTTCACTGAAGGGAGAAACTCCCTTCAACAGTTTTCACAGTTATCTATGGGAGGTCTGCTTTGCTTTCAGTTACATTGATGTGATTATGAAATAATTTTACTGTCTCCAAAGAAGCTGCTACTCAAGTAGCACAGCGCAGAAAACTGCTCATTGAATTTATGGCTTCTGGGCAGCAGGCAGGTATGGCTGAGGCCGTATGTAAAGTGAGCCCTGCTGTGAGCATTTTGGTAGG
The DNA here is from genome assembly GCF_011077185.1 of Oxyura jamaicensis. Classification (NCBI taxonomy): domain Eukaryota; kingdom Metazoa; phylum Chordata; class Aves; order Anseriformes; family Anatidae; genus Oxyura; species Oxyura jamaicensis. Next base: position 692,247 of record NC_048900.1, on the reverse strand, counting down.
TTCTCTTTCTGTCTAGTGCTCCTCTGCTAAATGCTCTTTGGTCTCTGAACGCATCCTCACTGCTGCCCCTCTGCAGTTAGAGGCACGGTCCTGCTGTAGGTGTAATGTACCATTGATGTGCAGGCTGCCTGGTTGCTCTCAGAGTTGAGACAAGCAATGTTTCTTGTGGCAACTGCACCTCCTCACAGGGTGGATAGGAAAGGACATCGCAGTGTGGAGGCTGCATAGTTCACTCAAGATTTCTGTGGTGAAGTTGTGGGAATGTGACTGGCCAGCAGAGATGTACCAGCACTTTTTGACTCGCTTGGTGACTTGGTTTAATGCCTGTACCTCAGGGCAGTGCCTGCTCTGGCTGTGGCTGAGGTGGACTCTTCTGCCCTTGGACCAGTGTGTACTTTTTGTGTAGCCAACACACAGCTGCCCTGTGTGCGCTGGTGTGTGTGTGCGTGCACATCTTGTGTGGTGACTAAATGCCTCTGTCTGAAGGGCCCTTGGGAGAGGGAGGGACGTGCAGTGAATTATGGCAGTTGGAGCGATTCTTCCCCGGCTGCGGCCTGCCCTTGGTTGTGGGCAGGGACTGGAGAAAAGCGCAGCGCTGGCTGGGCCATTATTCTTCTGAAGCCCCTAGTTCTGATGGTGGTGGATTGATCCACAGGTGGATTGAATGCATAGGACTAATCTACAAGCCTTGGCTCATGACTGAAGATGAAAGACTTGTAGTTGGATTACTGATATTCTCTGTGATCTTGCCATGAGTTATTTCATCTCTTAGTCTTGGTCTCTTGATATGTAAAACAGATGCATTCTGTCCTGTCGTCTTCCACGCAAGACTGAAGGGCTAACATAATAGCTTTAAAGTACTTGGATAGCATTGGTCCTAACTGCAGTTACCTTATTAATTCTTCAAAACCTCCCATGCCCTTTTTTTGGAGGCATGAAAATGGCAAAGGCTTTATTTAAAGTTCTGTCAAACTTTTTGCCTTCTTTGCTTGTGTTTAGACTAATGGATGCTGAACTACAGAAGTTCTCTCTGATCTCAGATAAGGAGCAAGCTGGTTGAAGTTTTGGCAAGCCATAAATAAGTTATTATATCCTGAGGAGTGTCTTAACAGATCGAGCTGCTGCTTTTTTCTTTCTTCTGCTATCCAAACCCTTATTTAAAAAAAAAGAAAATAAAAGAAAAAACACATTATGCGAGGAAGAACTAGTCACACTTGAATCAAGTGGAGGGGGTGTGTGGAAATGTGAGACCACTCTTGATTTGCTGAAGGCAAAAGGATTTTCAGGTGAAATGTGACTCTCTACTTTTATCATTAGAAGAAAGCTTGCAACTGCAGGAAGGACTACATTACATCCATGCATAGTTTGAGATACATTTTAGAAATGTAATATGTGACCTCAGTTGCTTGCGTTAGGGTGGACTTCATCTTTGGAGATGATTTGTTAGCTATGTACTTTCCATAAGGTTGCCTGTTTTTTGCTTTGAAATATTAGTTCAGTGGCAAAATTTCATTTTAAAGCACTAATGAATTCAAAGCTGAAATTAAGTGTTCTGTTGGATGTTTTCACCTTCCAGCTGAAAAGGTAATGAGTATTTGAGAAAATTGGTAAGAAAACTCTTCAGAGATTACATTGGATATTACTTTTCTCAATTGCTCTCTGGAAATATGCCAATAGTTTTTATTTTTTTAAATTTTTATTTTTTTATTTTTTTTTCCCTGAAATAGTGCTTCTGGCCACATTGTTCCTGCATTTGCTTTCCTTCTCTCAGTGCTAATTCTTGATCTCTCTGATAACGTGTATCTTCACAGATGGAAGAAATCTGAAATATGCATCATGGGAAGGAGACTGAGGATTTTTTTAAAAGAATAGATTACAATTGCTTATAACACCCAAGTAAATGCATCTCAAGTGTCTCTTGTTAAAGAGCCAGCTAGATGATTTTAGTAATAGACATGATTTTTTCCCGTTACAGAAATTAAAATACTCAGAGTAAGGAATGTTTCATATCAGTGGCAGAAAAACAAAAGCTGTCCTGAAAAACACCCTTCTCCATTACTGATGAATTATCTTGAAATTCGTGTTCTGTTTTTTGAAATTAGCAAAGTTAAGTCTTTTTAAGCAGTTTCATGCACAAGATAAAACAATGTTTAAGGCTGTCTGTGAAGGGTGATCTGGAATAAAATCATTTTAAAAACTAAAATTACTTTCTTTGTTACATTTCTGGGATCTCAAAACTACATTTGCAGCAAGAAGCCTGTGAGTAAGTCAGCACTTATGAATACCAGACTGACCTTCAACTTTATTGATGTGATTCAGGAGAAAAGAATTCTAATGAAACCTTTCTAAGTATTGAGCTGCATAATGGTGTTGTTAAAGTCCTCTTGTATGCAGGAAAAAAAAAAACCCTAACCAGCTAATTCTTCTGTTTGTTTCAACATTGCAGAATGACTACACGAACGTATTCAGCAAAAAAGTTGTCTAAGACTTCAAGAGGCTGTTAACAAAGAATCTTTTTTCCCTGCCTTGAGGAGCCTTAGAATTATAGTTTCCCTCTCTCTAGAGAAATAATAATGCATTTGAGATGGTTTTATAGGTCAAGCGCTGGTGTATCTATTATTTGACAAGATTGCTCAATGTAAAAGTAGAATGAAATAGGCATTTGTAAGGGAGGAGTTCAGAACAAGGAATCAATGCTTTTTGGCCTAGTAGACTGGATTAATTAGAGCAATAGATAAAACACCTTTTGTTTTACTTGACTGAATTAATTCAGTCAGTTCAATTCTAATACCTGCTTTCTCACCCTGTTGCAGTTGCTTTCATTAATTTTTTTGAAAGGAGAGAGGCTTCATTCCAGTAGAAGGGATGTGATTTTTCTCTAGTACTCTTCAGTGCCAGCCTGTATGTTGATATTCCGGTGCTCATTGGTGGTGCCCCTTGCTGGAATACTTCTGTGGGCATTCAGGTTATTTCTTCACAGGCTACAAGCCACTGCAACTGGGAAGTGTTCGTATTCAGATAATAATTTCCCAGGCAGTTGCTACATCTGCCCTTTAATCCTGTTCTAAACCAGCCAGTAGATTTTGGCTTCTGATATGGCCCTATAACATTATGTCTCTAGAACAATGTTACAGCAGAAAGCTTAGAGCAGTGTAGCACAACTCCATCTTCCTTAATGGAATTAATCCTAGAGTTTGTGTCCTGAAGTGGTAACAACACAGTTGTCCTGGACAGAAGTATTTTGATATAAAATCAAAAGCGAGGCGATAATGGTCTCCACCAGGCACGGTGCGCTCTCCAGGAAGTCGGTACACACCCAGACCGACTACCCGTTAAAAAGTGCAGCGGTTCAGGCCACCGGATGCAGGGAGTGTCTGAGCCTGTTGCTGCCATCGGCAGGAGGCAGAGAAACTGTGTGTGTGAGGTGTGAGCAGGTGGATGACCTGGTCCGCATGGTGGCGGAGCTCAAGGAGGAGGTGGAGAGGTTGAGGGATATCAGGGAGTGTGAGCAGGAGATCGACTGGTGGAGCGACTCCCTGCAGGGCCTCAAGGAGATGTACCGGGGTGAGACACCCCAAATGGGGGTGGACCCCCTGCCCTGTGGCCGTCAGGCAGAGGGAGGGGATCTGGGAGTTGAGGAGGAATGGAAAAAGGTCCCTGCTCGACATCGCAGGCGATGCCCTCCCCTTCCAGCCCCACCTTCCCAGGTGCCCTTACGCAACAGGTTTGAGGCCCTGGAGATTGAGAGATCAACAGCAACTGAGGAAGAGGTAGCAAGCGTACCCAGGAGGATGCCTAGGGTGAGGAGGTCGACTCCACGCCTCAGGACTGCCTCCATCAAGAAAGAAAGAAGGGTGATTGTTGTGGGAGACTCTATCCTTAGGGGAACAGAGGGCCCTATTTGTCGGCCTGACCCTACCCGTAGGGAAGTCTGCTGCCTCCCTGGGGCCAGGGTCAGGGACATTGCCAGGAAGCTTCCCAACCTGGTACGCCCCTCTGATTATTATCCTCTTCTGATAGTCCAGGCGGGCAGTGACGACATTGAAGACAGAAGCCTGAAGGCAATCAAAAGAGACTTTAGGGGGCTGGGACGGTTAGTGGATGGAGCAGGAGTGCAGGTAGTGCTTTCGTCCATCCCTACGGTGACAGGGAGGGGTACGGAGAGGACCAGGAAAGCCCACCTGTTAAACACGTGGCTCCGGGGCTGGTGCCAACGCAGAGATCTTGGGTTTTTCGACCATGGGGCAGTTTATTCAGCACCTGGTCTGATGGCCGTAGACGGGTCCCTATCCTTTAGGGGAAAAAGGATCCTTGGCCAGGAGCTGGCGGGGCTCATTGATAGGGCTTTAAACTAGGTAAGAAGGGGGATGGGGCTGAAGCAAGGATTGTTGGAGCTGTGCCAGGGGGAACAATAGCAAGGCCGGGGAATAAGGCAATGGCCCAGCTGAAGTGCATCTACACTAATGCACACAACATGGGTAACAAACAGGAGGAGCTGGAAGCCATTGTGCAGCAGGCAGGCTACGACTTGGTTGCCATCACAGAGACGTGGTGGGACCACTCTCATGACTGGGGTGCTGCAATGACTGGCTATAAACTCTTCAGAAGGGACAGGCAGCACAGAAGGGGTGGTGGAGTGGCTCTCTATATTAGAGAGTCTTTCGATGTTGTAGAACTCGAGGCTGGGCATGACAAAGTCGAGTCCCTTTGGGTTAGGATCGGCGGGGCCAACAAGGCTAGCGTCCTGGTCGGGGTCTGTTACGGACCGCCGAACCGGGACGAGGAGACGGATGAGGAGTTCTACAGGCAGCTGGCAGAAGTTGCGAAATCGTCAGCGCTGGTTCTCATGGGGGACTTCAACTTCCCTGAGATATCCTGGAAGCACAACACAGCCCAGAGGAAGCAGTCTAGGAGGTTATTGGAGAGCGTGGAAGATAACTTCCTGACACAGCTGGTTAGAGAGCCTACCAGGGGTGGTGCCCCGCTAGACCTTCTCTTCACAAACAGAGAAGGACTGGTGGAGGATGTGATTGTCGGGAGCTGTCTTGGGCAGAGTGACCATGAAATGGTGGAGTTCTCTATTCTTGGCAAGGCCAGGAAGGGGACCAGTAAAACCACTGTACTGGACTTTCGGAGAGCTGACTTTGTGCTGCTGAGGACACTGGTTGGTAGAGTCCCTTGGGAGGCGGTTCTGAAGGGCAGAGGAGTCCAGGAAGGCTGGGCGCTCTTCAAGAGGGAAATGTTAATGGCGCAGGAACGGTCTGTCCCCACGTGCCCAAAGACGAGCTGGCGGGGAAGAAGACCAGCCTGGCTGAACAGAGAATTGTGGCTTGATCTTGGAAGAAAAAAGAGGGTTTATAATCTTTGGAAAAGTGGGCAGGCCACTAGGGAGGACTATAAGGATATCGCGAGGCTGTGCAGGGAGAAAATTAGAAAAGCCAAAGCTCATCTGGAGCTCAATCTGGCTACTGCTGTTAAAGATAACAAAAAAACGTTTTTATAAATACATCAACACAAAAAGGAGGACAAAGGAGAATCTCCATCCTTTACTGGATGTGGGGGGAAACTTAGTTACAAGAGATGAGGAAAAGGTGGAGGTGCTTAACGCCTTCTTCGCCTCAGTCTTTAGCGGCAATTCTGATTGTTCTCTGGATACCCAGTACCCTGAGCTGGTGGAAGGGGATGGGGAGCAGGATGTGGCCCTCACTATCCATGAAGAAATGGTTGGTGACCTGGTACGGCACTTGGATGTGCACAAGTCGATGGGGCCGGATGGGATCCACCCAAGGGTACTGAGAGAACTGGCAGAGGTGCTGGCCAAGCCGCTTACCATCATTTATCAACAGTCCTGGCTATCGGGGGAGGTCCCAGTTGACTGGCAGCTAGCAAATGTGACGCCCATCTACAAGAAGGGCCGGAGGACTGACCCGGGAAACTATAGGCCTGTCAGTTTGACCTCAGTGCCAGGGAAGCTCATGGAGCAGATTATCTCGAGAGTCATCACGCAGCACTTGCAGGGCAAGCAGGCGATCAGGCCCAGTCAGCATGGGTTTATGAAAGGCAGGTCCTGCTTGACGAACCTGATCTCCTTCTATGACAAGGTGATGCGCTGGGTGGATGAGGGAAAGGCTGTGGATGTGGTCTACCTTGATTTCAGCAAGGCTTTTGACACCGTTTCCCACAGCATTCTCCTCAAGAAACTGGCTGCTCTTGGCTTGGACTGGCGCACGCTTCGTTGGGTTAGAAACTGGCTGGATAGCCAGGCCCAAAGAGTCGTGGTAAATGGAGTCAAATCCAGTTGGAGGCTGGTCACTAGTGGCGTTCCCCAAGGCTCGGTGCTGGGGCCGGTCCTCTTCAATATCTTCATTGAAGATCTGGATGAGGGCATTGAGTGCACCCTCAGTAAGTTTGCAGACGACACCAAGTTAGGTACGTGTGTCGATCTGCTCGAGGGTAGGAAGGCTCTGCAGGAGGATCTGGAGAGGCTGGACCGATGGGCCGAGGTCAACTGCATGAAGTTCAACAAGGCCAAGTGCCGGGTCCTGCACCTGGGGCACAATAACCCCAAGCAGAGCTACAGGCTGGGAGATGAGGGGTTGGAGAGCTGCCAGGCAGAGAAGGACCTGGGAGTGATGGTTGACAGTCGGCTGAATATGAGCCAGCAGTGTGCTCAGGTGGCCAAGAAGGCCAGCAGCATCCTGGCCTGTATAAGAAACAGTGTGGCCAGCAGGTCCAGGGAAGTGATTGTCCCCCTGTACTCGGCTCTGGTGAGGCCGCACCTCGAGTACTGCGTTCAGTTTTGGGCCCCTCGCTACAAGAAGGACATGGAGGTGCTCGAGCGAGTCCAGAGAAGGGCTACGAAGCTGGTGAGGGGCCTGGAGAACAAGTCTTACAAGGAGCGGCTGAGGGAGCTGGGCTTGTTCAGCCTGGAGAAAAGGAGGCTCAGGGGTGACCTTATCGCTCTCTACAGGTACCTGAAAGGAGGCTGTAGCGAGGTGGGAGTTGGTCTGTTCTCCCACGTGCCTTGTGACAGGACAAGGGGGAATGGGCTTAAGTTGCGCCAGGGGAGTTTTAGGTTGGATGTTAGGAAGAACTTCTTTACCGAAAGGGTTGTTAGACACTGGAACGGGCTGCCCAGGGAAGTGGTGGAGTCACCATCCCTGGAGGTCTTTAAAAGACGTTTAGATGTAGAGCTTAGGGATATGGTTTAGTGGGGACTGTTAGTGTTAGGTCAGAGGTTGGACTTCATGATCTTGAGGTCTCTTCCAACCTAGAAATTCTGTGATTCTGTGATATATTACTCATTTTGTTGAATGCCCTTTCTTGGGGGCGGTTTCAAAGCACACAAGCATGTATGAGGCCCCACAAACTGCTGACTCCACTGCAAAGTTATTTTGCATCTCGTAAGTTCCAAGATAGCGTCTGTTTTCTAAATAACGCTATACTTCGCTAATTGTACTTGAAAAGAAAAGCTAGCATTGTAAGTGTTGCTGAGTCACTTTGAAAGTCTGTAAGGTTTCTGTAAGGTTTCTCCACGTAGGGCTGCTGGTGTGTCTTGTTGAAAGGGAAAAGACACTGCTCTCAGAGGTATCTAGTTCCAGTTAAGTAAGGTGGCAAGAAAGTTTCTGTGATCTTGCTGCATAAGCATTCTTACTCTTTTAAAGTTAGCTATTATTTTGTGGTCAGTATGACAGAATCTACCTGCATTTTGTTTTGCTGGAGTCTTACTTTTTGACTATGCTGGAAGTGTCTGGATTTGTTTTGTTCTGTAAAAGACTGAATTGCACCACACCACCAGTAATGGTGCTCCCATTGTGACTCCCTGCAGCTGGCAGTGTCAAGGGTCTTCCTTCAGCTGAGCCCTAAAACATGTGTTCAACTTTTACCTGGTAGGGAGGTGTATTTTGGCACCTGTGGGGTCTCTAGAAGGGAAGCATTATAGATGTGCCTGTGAACGTTTACATTTTTGTGAAACTTGAATCAGCTCTGAGGTGCTGTGGTACTTTTTCTCAGGCAGCAGCCACATTAAGATACATGCCTTATAAAGGCTGTGTTAGTGTTGGGCACAATTGACTTATTTCCTGAATCAAAACTCCTTTCCCCAACTTCCTTTTTTTTTTTTTTTTCTTAAAAAAAAAAAAAAAAAAGCCAGTAAAAGATTATATGAGGAGAAGAGCCATTGTGATTTCATATGGAGGCTATCTCAGTTCTCCTTTTATATCTGATACTGGCATGGGAGCATTCACTGTACTCGTGTCCTGGGCTTGAATTGTTTTCAGCTTATTAATAGGTTTGAAAATGCATTTAACAGTGAACTGCTGATGTGCATGCTCTTTTTGGTTACAGTTAACAAGCAGCTGGTCAGTACATTAACAAAATGTGGTTCCTGTTAACTCTTGTAGAACCACATCTCTGCATTTCTGTAAATGTCCTTGTCAGAACTGTACAGGGGAAAACCAGGTAGTGTGAAGCAATGGACTTGTACTTAATAAAAGAAGGAATAAGTAGAAGGAAAATAAAATATTTTTGTATTTTAGAAGGGAAGAAGGGGGGTGCAAGGAGCAGAGATTGAATTTTTCCCTAGGTGCAAAGAAGATAAATGAGTGTTAGTATTTAGTAAGAAACTTCCTAAATAAAACTTTACTTCAAGGGTCAAGTTGTTTTGATTTAGGGTTTATTTAATATCTGGTAGAGAGTGGAGAAGAACATCAGAGATGACAATTACGAAATGTTTTATTTTACAATTTAATTTATGGTCTTTTATGGTTATTATAGCAATTTTGAGAACCTTAGCGCTGGGAAAGTTCACATATTCCATCAGCATTATGTTTTAGCTGATGAAAATAATGCTTGTCCAGTGATGATGCTGTCTCTCTTCAGCAAAGAGGCACAATTATAGGATATATACGGTCAAATCTTTTTACATCTGGCTGCCATCTGCGTGAGCCAAATTACTCCGTATGAATCAGGCGTACAATATGTGTGCTCTCTGTTCTGTGTAAAGATCTGCTCCCAAGTTGTTTAGAGTCATCCTTTCTCACTCTCCATTTAGTCCACTCTTTGGCAAATCTCCCGTGGACCTCATCTGGATTCTTGCCTGATTAAGGACTAAGAGCTTGACCCTGTGAAATAATGATTAAAAACAAAAAAACAGCTTCCCCGCAAGGATCTACAGATTTCAATGGGAGTTGAAGGCAGTATGTGCTGTTAAAGTGTTCAGCGTATATACTGGGTTTAAGGTAACGATTTCAGTACTTGGCTGTGTTACTTGCTGGCCCTAACTTGATTAAGCTGCAAGTATATTACCATGATGAATCCTCTGTGGAAAGGAAAACACATGGTCTTTCTGTGGATTTTGTGGCTTATTTAGAATGAATTTTCATTTTGTGGATGTGTATATTGAGATGTTCCTCACCAGAGAATTCCAGTTTATTAGTATCATTCTTTTGGAGCTGTTTTCTTAAATGTAGGGATCCAAGAGAGCAGATTTCCTTTGTGAAGTTGAGGCCATTAAATTGTAAGATCTAGGAAGGGTTGTAACTTCAACTCTTACTGCACACAGCCTTCCAAAATGATTCACTGTTTCCTTAAAAGATTCCGGTATCTCCAAGTTTTTGTTAAAAACAAAGAAACACAAAGCTATTTATCACATCCCGGAAGAAAACACATTAGAGAATTAGGCTATATAGTGAGATAATGAGCACAATTGGGTAGTGACCTTCAGCTGTTTGTGTAGGTAATACCCTTTAGACTATTTATTTTTAATAGAACAGACTAAAAGACTTCTCATTTAAAAAAGAAAAATAAAACAGTAAAGCTCCCACAGAATCTCACAGTTCAGAAGGGGGAAAGAAATGTTGCAATTCTCACACAATCCCCAAATTAGTTTTTTGTATGATACAGTTTAACTTGCAGATAAAGATAAAACCACCACAACTAGCCATTAAAAGGGGGCTGAAACTCAATTTTAGGATGAAAGGCTAACCTTTAAGACAGAAGTTTCTTGAGTTGAAGGCTACAGCATAGCTACAGGATGCCTTTCAAGAACATCTCTGTATTGAAAAGCAAAGCACAAACGTAGGTAGTAGTAAAGCAACATGCATTTAAAATGTAGATGTATTTATGTCACCTGAAGTAGGTGACATAAACTAGGTAGCTTTTTGCTGGTAAAGCTCTTCAAGCCTTCTAGTATTGGCATTTCTATTTTTATAAAAGCATTTTTTGGTGCATTTTTTTTTTTTTTAAATCCCACGATTGGTTTCATATGAGTGACGTTGATGGTGCTTGGTTACAGTGATCGGACACATGGTAGTATCTGCTCAAACAAGGTAATACTTGGATGTTCAAACGTGCTGTGCTTGTTATCTTCCTGAAACATGGACTTCTGTTGTGGTGACCTAGTGACACATGAGGTTTATGTAGATAGGAACAACTGAACTTGAATCCTTGTAAATCAAGAGACAGAATGAATATTGTTTCATTAAGGTCCAAGTAAGTGATGCCTACCCCAAAGAAGTTATTTTGGAAAAGAAGTACAAAACAAGAACTGGCAAAGGGGGTCTTGAACATGCAGCAAGGTGTATAAGATGATATGAACCAATAAATTTGTGTTCATTTAACTCTTATTGTAGTGGCTCAAGAAAGTAAATAGTGGGATTTGAGTGGGGAGAAAAGAAGTGAGAAGCTTGGAAGAAGGAGCGTGTTTTGCATTTTTGATTTAGGGCATCTTGTTTCAAGATAATTTCACTGTAGTGACGGCAATGCTGAATTCTGGTGAAACGACTTGTGGAGTAGTGGAGGGTGGCTGATTGCTTTTCACGCTTCAGTATTAGCCTAGCAACTTTGTTTAGTATGTAACATCACATTTTAAACAGAACCTGTTTCCAGAGTGTGGAAAGCACTGAGGTTGTTGATTGTTTCTGTGGCTTTTGTCAGCCCCTTTCTGTGGAGGTTCAAAACAGGGATTTCTTAGGCCGCTTGACCTCTGCACTTGTATTCCACTCATCCTGTTGAGTCAGCCCTATTAGAGGATAAAGTTCAGTTTCTTCCAGTTTTGGAAGGAAAAAACAAAGACAGTTTTTACTTTTCATAGCTGTAATCCAAAAGCAGTTGGTCTGAAGAGCAGATCGATTTATTTAATTGTCTGAATGTTGACAGTTTTATAGAAGCAGCAGAAGAATATCAGAAAAAAATATGCACTTAACTTAGATATTATGCCAAGCAAACAAAACTTTGTATGTTTTGATGAGGTTTCTATTAAAGAATAAGAGAAAAAGGGGCATATGGTTAAAGACCATAAATCTGCTGTTTATGATTAGATGCTTTCAGTACTAGTCCAAATCAGAGGTACTTTTTCTCCTTTAGAAGGCTTCCACCTACTTTGAGGCATTAAACTGTATCAAATCATCCTGCACAATAAAAAATAATAATGGAAATGGATTTGAATTTTGTCATTTGAATTCTGTGTTGATGATCCAGACTTTCTGGTCTGTGTATGCTGGATATGACTGACTGCTTTTGTGTACTGGAGAGGCTGGTGTCGTTAGTGCAGATACCTGGCAGCCGCTGGTCATTTTGTCATGATCCTAACAGCCACTCAGGCGGCATGTATACAGACATTGAAACACATGTGATTCCTGGGAACAATGTGTTGTAACCCTCCTTGGAGGTATTTTTCTATGAACTGTTCGGGCTTTTGTCCATATTTAATGTTCAATCTCTGTAATTGTAGTAACCTCCGAATTAGACACTGCCCACCTGTTCCAGGCTGCCTAAGACCATTGGAAATTAGTCTGCTTTGCTTGTTTTACCATAACATCCTTTTCTGCCTCAGAATTTCTTCTGGACAGAATAACAGGAGTTTGTTTGTTCAGGACTTCGAGATCTAGCAGCTTTGTCAGGGCTACTGTTCTGGAAGTGCAGCCAGGGTGTTTGGAAGCCCTGGGCAACTGCATGGACATGCTGAATGCATGTGCTACGCACCTGTATAGCCACTGGGAACCTTAAATTGTAATTAGAATGCTTCTGTTTTTGAAGGAAAAATTGGACTTTACATATCATATCTTCTCAGGACTTTTTGTTTGTTTCACACTGATTAAAAATTTTTAGTTCATTCCAAGCTCTTCTATTGTAGGGCGTTTGTGTTGAAGTAACCTCTTCTGCAATGGCCAGAAGACTTTGTACTTTATCTTTTAATATTGGCCTTTCCTATATTCTTGTAAATTTCTCCCTAGACATATTTGAACTAATTTTTAATTGCACCCTACCCCATTCCTGCCCCCCTGAAAGCTTCAGGTAGAACTAACTTTGACTGAATGCTGATCAGATGAAAGTATCTCACAGTTCCTTCAAGCTGCTTGAAAGCTGGTTCTGTCTGGATATGATGCAATAGGTTAATTCAGCAAGAGTAAGTAATTTTTATGGTATCTAAAGGACCATGCCATGGGATCCCAAATATGTAAATGAATCAAAGCTACAGTCTATCCATTTATTAAATTATTAAAACCATTCAAACCTCAGATTTCTCCCATGTCAGGTCTAATCTAAGATGATCTTTGCAGTGTAGTTGTAAAATCAGTTTCCAGGAGCTTAACATAGAAAATGAAGAGGAGGAGAAGGCCATACTGAAATGTGGTTTGTTTACCACCCAAGGAGGTGGTAGCCCCAGTCTTGCTGTCTATCTCAGGTATTAATAGTGGGCTCGCAGGAAAGCTGGTCAGGGAAGCAATTCTCAGAGGTCTTGTGTCATGACTACAATGTCCTCTCACTCTAAATAGTGAGTTTAATAATGCTGAAGAAAGTATGTGACATTGCTTTAGGAAAAGTTTTCATGCTCAAAACCAAGAGTCTCCTCTATGCTCTTTAAAAGTTTACGTAAGTTTGATTCTCATTTCCACTAAATTTTTAGTCAACGTATAGATCAAGTAGCTTTGGAGAACATATATGTTGGAACTGTTGCATGAAGCTTTAGTATTCAAGTTACTTGCTGAGCTGTCTTTATCATATTCTCCACTGAAATGATTTAGTCAAAATTGCAAAGTGAAAATGCACAGGAGTCTTTTGAAAGTGGTATTTTGTGTCACTTGTGCTAATCGTGGACTAGGAGGAAAATGTATTTGCGTAGTCAGCAGATTTTCTGCAATGAGCCATAACCCTTTCTATGAAGGCCTTTTTGCATTCAGTCTGTGGTTTCCTGAGCACAACCAGATGTAATGGCTCCTGGCTGCCCAAAGGGGGATAGGTCTGGTTCCTTCTGGCCCAGGGTTGCAGACTAGTCTGCTGCTCTTGGTGGGAGCCAGCCTAGATGCTCTTCAGTCCTTCCTTCCTGTCACTAAGTGCACTAAAGCCTGACCAAAACCTGTTTAGTCTCTTTATTGCTGGGTTATTTTCCTGTAACATTGGTGAGTTGAATCAGCTCTTGGGGAGAGTGGGTCTGATGAGCATCAAAACAGGCCTGATAGGTAGCTGGGAAGTCTTGGTGGGAAGAAAAGAGATGGAGGGAATGAGACATCCTGGTTTTGGCTGTGGTGAGATGGTGGATGAGTCATCCTGTCTGGTAAACCTGCAGCATTAAGTTTCAGTGGGTTTTCATTCCTATGTCTGTAGAATTATCTGTGTATGTGTAGATCTGTCAGATTTGCCCTCCCATGAAAGACTTGCTTATTTGAGACCATCCTCCTAATCCCATGCAGATGAAGCAGCATCCTGTATACACGAGGCATGCAGCCTTCCTCCTGTACCAACATCCAGATGCCAAGCACAGCGTTTGTCACCACCAGCCAGCTGTCCTGCACTGAGCTTGTGCTTCTCAGCAAGGTTCAGATAACACCTATGCGCCCATTCCTAGTGCCCAGTTGCTGCCTTGGCCTCTGGTTTCACCCTGGTGCACAGCCAAGCTGCTGCACTTCTACCCTCATCTGCCCGTGTGGTCCCGTGGTGCAAGGACTCTCATGTCCTGGACATGAAGAAATGTTGCAGTTTCTGCAGACGCAGTTTCATTTATTCTGGTGGCTGTCTTCTGATTTTTTCACCTCAAAGGCAATTCTAATCTAAGAGACTGAATTTTTGAATCTCAACTACAAATTGAGGGGAGATATGAAAGATGGAAATTATAATTGTAGTGTTGTAAACACTAAATTCCCCATTTTTCACCACTAAAATTGTGTGAAGGTCATCCTTTAAGAGGCCATCTTATGTTTGTTGTTCTGTGTGATTTTGAATATACTAAACCAAATCCTTGCTGTTTGCTGACTTTGTTTTTGTGGTTTAGCTGATCTGTGTGAGCCATCGTGGCTTCAGTGAGCCAACACTGCTGGTGCTCACATGGTTAAAAATTATGGCTGAGGATTAACTTGCAATGGTAAACTGCATAGGTAAGAACTATTGCTGTGGTAACCTTAAGACAGTTTGTATCTCTGCTTTAACGATGCTTCTGAAAACAGAAAACGCAGCTGCAAGTTTCAGCAGGCCCTGCTTTTTAGTCTTTGCAATAATTGGCCTATCCTGGGGGTTAAAATCTTTTTGTAGCTGACCTTGTCGCACAGCAGGAAATTGAATTTCATTTTTGGTAATAAGTATTTAAAATCCAGTTTTAAAGGTTCTAGCATGTGCACTTCAGAAAACTATTTCCTCTTGTTCTCCAAGATGTTATCTGATACTGTTCTTTATAAACATATCCAGATAATAAAGTTCTGCAGGCAATATATAAGCTTATTATTTGACTTAAGATAATTAGGTCTGTATATGATTTATAGTATAATGTATGCCTTCTACCAAGGAGCTTGGAACTAGGGAAACAAAGTATTTTTAAAAATTATTTTAAACAAATATGTCAATGAGAGAGATTTTTGAGGAGAACCTGACAGAAGATAAATACTTCCAAAAACCTAAGTTAGGTTTGTTGCTCACCATACTCTAGAATGTGTCTGTGTGTATTTTCTTTATTCTAAGCTTTCCTGCATTTTTGGAATTCTGGTGACCCTTGTACGTTTAGAAAAAAAGGCTAAAGGTATCAGATACTGAAGTAAAAAAAAATCAGGTTATACTGCTGGGGAAAAAAACTGAAAGAAGGTATGACACAAAAGCCTACTTCACTACTCAGTGTGAGATTTTTTGTCTCTTGCAGCAATATCTGGGTGTGTATCCCGGGGGATAGTTTCAGAAGTTTTTAGAATATGGAGAAACTGAGTCTCAGAATTCTGCAAGGACCACCATTGACCTTATCCAGCAAACTTTAATTGAAAATAGCACAAAGAAAATGTAGCTGAACAGACCACTTAGCAGCTTCTGAGCCATCAGTGACCTGTGGACCATGGCTCTTGGGCCACTGCTCTGTTACATTTATAGCCCTCACTGGAGGTTCAGCTGTGGCTTGAGCCATCCACCAGTGTAAAACAGCACAAGTTTGGTCCATCCACCTTGTCTGAAACATCCTGTGGAACTCAGAGAAACGTGTGCCGGTATTTAGTGTTTTGGAATTTAAATAGGAAAGTGTGGACGCTGTTCCCCTGCCAAGGTGACGCCGTTCTCAAGTTCAGGACAGAGCAAGGCTTGTAAGTGTTCTCAGCTCTGGGGCGGACTTGTTGTATGCTCTTCTCCTTTATGCACAGAGCCTTGAACAAGTTTAGGCACAGTCTTTCTTAATTAAAAACAAACCAGAAAATAAAATAAAATCCACAAATCTAAGTGTAGTGGGGCATATTCCATAATTGCTTTATTGGCTGATCCTAAAACAGAGGTTGAGTTGGTTAACTGAGTGAGAGCTGGAGAAGAGTATAATACTTTTTTTTTTTTTTTTTTTTTTTTTGTTTGTTTGTTTGTTTTCCCCCAAGAAGAATGAAATTTTAAGTGTTTTGGGGAGGGGGGGATTTGTTTTTCTTAGGCTCTTGACATGGATCAGTTTTCAAGGTTTATGCAGTGAGACACTTAGTGATACTGAACTCATCTTTAAAGGGTCAGTTACAAGAATTCAACCTTCAGCTGAACTCATTATCTTTTTTATCTTTTTTTTTTTTTTTTTAATTAGAAAAGGGCTGGTGCTCTTTAAGTTGTGGAGCACTTTTTCTGCAATCCTGTTTCTTTCCCTTTGATTTTTGCTGTTTCTGAGGTCCACAGTGTTTAATGGGACAGAATAATGTAAAAAGAGATCTTTCCCACAGCAGCAGTGGGCCTCTGGGGCAAGATGCTGCCAACTGCTGCATCTGGAAGCCTGAGAAAGAGCAACGTTTCTTCATCTAACAAAATGGCTCATCCATCAATAAGTGTTTTCAACCTATGTCCACCTGAGGAGGTAGGAGAGGCAGCCTCAGCTTGTCCCTTCCTGGCTAGAAGCAAATTGCACATTTCAAAGCCTGTCATGCTCGTTCTGTCTCCACAGCCCATGGTGTGTTCATCAGATCTTCCTGATGTTCAGCACTGAGCAGAATGCCATTTTTTAATTTAAAGTTTGTTCCTCAAGTGCCAACTGAGAACAGGGAGGGGAAGGCTAAAAGCTTCCTGCTTGCCTGGAGCACCTAGATGTCAGCACAGGAGAACTTCTGACAGAAAAGACCAAGGAAGGGGAAAAAGCAGCTCCAGCAGCTTTTTGCTAAATGCCTGTGGTTGGAAATAGGGTCAAGATGCATTCAGAACTGGCCAGGGATTAGAAATGGTGACTGCTTGCCTGTTCTTCACATGGGCTAGATGTGAATGGCAAGTCTCCCATGTGTCCTCAGGGTGGTGGCGAAGTTAAAAGGAAAGAAGATCACATGCAAGTTGCTGTTGAGCTGGGAGCTGTACTGTCTCATACCCTGCATCTCTGTCAAAAAGATGTCTGAAAGGAAGCCACCACTCTCCCTCCAGATGTGCATGCATCAAAACAGCCAAAAGTCATTATTTCCTCTCTGAAAACCAAGGTTACCTGCTAATACTCCAGTTGACAGAGATAAAAGCAAGATGTTTCATTGAAAGAGCTCTTTGTTATGTAGTGAATGACAAGTGCCAGTGAAGCTGAGCAGGCTGTGTAGGAACAGTTTAATGGATTAATAAGGGTTGGATAGAAAAGAGTACAAATGACAAGGAAGTTTGAGAGAGCTGTAGAAAGGGCACAGATAGAGCTGCTGTAAGTGACTACATTTTTTTTTTTTTTGAAAAGCTATTACACACACACACATCACAAATATATGTGTATATATATGTATTTTAGTTGTTCTGATCTGACCATAAAGAAGAGGAAGAAGAAAACCAACCCAACCCCCTAAACCTAAATCCTTCCTCCATCTCCAATCTAGTGAGTGTTTTCTATAATCTTACTATTATTATTTTGGTGCCTTTGTCTATACCTATTGATGCTTCCTGAGGTGAAATACCAAATTACGTAGGTCACTGGTTCATTGCAAAAGGCTAATTCCTCTGTTCCTCTTCATGGGATAGTATCAAAGCAAGACCACGGCCTGTCGTAGTAGCTTGAGTTTTTTGTCATCTGTTCCTTGCATAATTCTGCACTTTCTGTGTTGGTTTGAGAATCATTAGAACTTGTGTCAGCACTTTCAAGAGCACCCAAGAGAATACAAAGAACTGAAGTATACATTTGCAATTTAAATAAGTAACATTTTGCTGAGAAAGAGAGGCTCAGAAGACTCGTTTTCTTGGATAAGCACAGACTGCTGAGGTCTGATCTAGGTTTACATGTGTGTTTGTGCATGGTATTTGATGATGCATGAATTCCTGTGCAGCTGGTAATGAAGGTAGGTACGAATCTTTCTTTGGCTCCTGAAACTGATTTTATGAAGTCTGGAATTTCCTTAACCGTCCTCTTTAATTTACTAATTTTCAGGAATACAATAACAGCAGTAGTGTGAGTAGGATGGTTTGAGGAGTTTCATTACCAATTAATTAAAAATATAATGGTTTTGAAACCTGTTTGTGATCCAAGTAGGCATTTAGTTTTTATTTTTCTTTCCTTTTGGCTCCAATACGGAGCTCTAATGTAAACCAAGCCAAATGCTTCCTGTCGTTGTCTGATAAAAAGTGCACTTCCATTCATTGTTTCCATGCAACTTCCTATCCTTTCTACAGTAAAGAGGGATAAATCTGAGACAATTTATGGGCTATCTCTGGGGAAAGAGACTTTCACAACAAAAGGCTTAAATGTTGTTTGGACAAATGAACAAGGAATGTTAGAAATGGTTGTGTTTGTTCATTTCTTCCTCTTTGTACCATCATGGTTCTGGAGACAAATTGATCCATTAACAGGGATAAAACTGAATGCTACATTTGGCTCTTCCATTCAGCCCTTTGAGGCATAATGATTACTTGCATTTTAGGTTCAGTATCTTTTACAGTCCTGATAAAAGTTTTGAGATGGAATTCAGAGTTTTCTGAAATGCAGACATGTCTGGAGGGAAGCCCTGATTAATATTGGCTACTGATGGGAAGAGGATAGGTGATTCACAGGACCTACCGTTTATACAGGAGAATCGCCACCATTTGTATTTTAGACCAATTGCTGGAAATTTGTCTCTTTTCTACTACTTCAAGATAACATGAAAAACTTAGCAACCCTATCTGAAATAGTGATGGACTACTTCATCTTCAATTCTTTGGCATAGAAAACAGAAGATGTACTTTCAGGGTTTATTTAAGTGAAAGTCAACACATTCATGCTGTTCTGTTTATACAGACTAAAAAGATGCTCTTATGTTAGTAGAGTGTTTTCCAAATACTTGGAAGAAGGGATGAAAGAGAAGGAGAGCCTGTATGCATGAGTGTGCATGCTTTAAAAATGGAAAAATACTAGAGAAGAGTTTATGTAAGCAGCATTTTGTGGCAAATCTCAAGAGAAGTTAGGGCTCTGATAGTGCTTTTGGTCAGAAAGAGGTGCAGCAGAGGTTACAAAAAATGCAGCTCTTTGATAGAGCAATACTTTATATGTTGCAGTACATCTGCTTTGAAAGACGTCTTTGTTTTCTAGGTACAGATGTTTGTTTTCTAAGATTATGCCTCATGTATCGGAATGTCTTAAAATTGTGCTCAGCAGATGTTAAACTAAACAGATTTTTCAGTCTCTGCATTTTCTGTTTAATTAGCTTAATAGGTGTCTGCACAAGGCACCTGGAGTTCCATGTGTTGAACAAGATACTGACACACTGACATTGACTAACCCTGCCTTGCTTGCACAGGATTTGCAATGAGTTTTATCATGAATGAATTTGGCTGCTATCTACATTATTCTTAAAATCGGTAGATTGGGTATAATTCTACCTTCTTAAGTTGCTAGAGAAGTTGAGTTTTATTTGATGGTTAGGTTTTCCAATTTAAATTGTCCCAGATAAGGAAAAAATGTTGGTAAATGCTTTTTTTTTTCTTTTTCTTTTTCTTTTTTTTTTTTTCCTAAGAAAGTGAAATAAAGCATTTCTGCCTTCAAGATGCAATTTATTTATTTTTTTCCCTCAAGATAAAAATGTGAGATCCATGCAGGTGACACATGAGGTTCAGTCAACTCAGTGGCAACAGAACACATGAGACTCATGCTTTTACCAGGGGCTAGGAGCAGTGGGAATGGAGATTTTGCAACACATCCAGGGAGGCATAAAAGATTGTTAAAAGGAAAAGCCAGATGCAGGAGTTTGTTCCAAACAAAACTGCAATCCAAAGAAGGTATGGGGGAAGGGGGGTGTCATTTATGGATATGAATGCCTCAAAATGGGCAGGCAGAAGATGCTAGATAGATTTTGCTATGCATAACAGATATGTCTAGAAATACTGCAGGAAAATAAAGGATCAAGATGCTATGCAGATAGTGTAATCTAATATGTTGATATATTGAAATGGCAGAGTAGTTGGGTCCATATGTGGAATGTATCTATAACACAGTTGATAGTGGAGTGGGAATTAATTCTGGGATGATAATTGTGGATTGAGAGCACTAGAGCAAGGCCCTGGATGTATGCAGCTTTTACATTAGAAGTGAGTATTGTGTTGAAGCATGTAGGCTATTGCATACTTGCAGAATATCATTTTTTTTCCCCTTGGAGAAAGAGGGAAAGAACAGGGTTGGTGTCATGAAATGGAGTTACTGAAGATTGCCAGGCTTTGAGCATTGGAATGGGAAACCTTTGATGTGTTTTTGTAAAAGCACATGTTTTTAATATTGCTTGTACTTTTAAACTTCTACAACCAAATGTTGCCATAGGTATTGAATATTTCTTGGGGATATATTTTTTGTCTTCTCAGTTTAGGTTTTATAGCTTACTGATTTTAAATGAATACATATGGAGTCTGAGGTTTTTGAGACCCCCTACTAACCCATTTGTTGTTTTTGTTTTCTTTTATTTATTTTTTTTTTCTTTCCAAAATTGCCACAATTTGTCCATGAATCTTTCCCCTGTAATTTTAAACCTCTCCCATTTGCCCCTATGGTAATTCAGTCAAAAAAAGTAGTACCACCATCAAAAATACTTTTTTTTTTTTTTTTTTTTTTTTCCCTGACAAGAAGCCTATGCTAGATGTGGCAGTAAAAGAACTCCCTGAAAACTAAGGGTATGAAGGGGAACTTAACTAGCCTTGCATAGAACAGCTATACTGGCTTTGTGGTTTCAGTACAATGCTTCAGTCTTGTTTTTTCATATTCCCCTATCTGATTTTCTGTGTGTACTTTTTTCCTCCGT
The DNA here is from genome assembly GCF_011077185.1 of Oxyura jamaicensis. NCBI lineage: Eukaryota > Metazoa > Chordata > Aves > Anseriformes > Anatidae > Oxyura > Oxyura jamaicensis. The sequence continues at coordinate 671,602 of NC_048900.1, read as the reverse complement.
GTGCTTTTTTCTCTTTTTGTCCCTTTCTGCTGAAGCCTTCAAATGCATTCAAGGACATTCAGTGAACATTAACTCACTTCAGGTTTTGCCTCTGTTGAAGTTCACAAGTTGTCTGCTCTTCCTTCTGTTAATTTAGAACTTGCTCTAAATTCCTTGATACCAGCCAGTGTTTAAGGTGCAGCGATTGATCAAACTCTCATCAGGTGGGAATTAAGACATTTTAAAATACTTTTTATAGGGAATTTGTGGTATATGTGAATTGTCTTAAAGAAGGAAGATACCTGCTGCATTTCCAAACAGTCTATAGTTGCATGAAGAAGGGCTTGTAAGATCTAATCGCCAGCAGCATTATTAGAATATGTATACAAGTAAGTGTTGGGACATACTAAGAAAATGATAGTGTAATTTTTTTCTGGTATTAGGTAAACAGAAAAATAACAGCCTTCTTGTCTTATAAATGAAGCTTTACTGGAGTTCTCCTCTGCTTTGGGAATTGTGCTAGAAGTGCTAGACTGATTTGTCCTGAAATTGGATGTCTTCTGCTGTGTATTGGTGATATACAAAGATACCTAGGAGTTCCTCCTAAGGCTAATGATTAAACCTGAGAGCTCTAGACACCCGTGAGAAATAAAACACTTCTTGAGTAGGTGGTACTTTTCCGTTTGAATACATGCGCTAGGTTTTGTCAAAGTTAAACCTGCTGCCACAAGAATGTATAGAATGAGAAAACCATAACACTCTGTTCCCCTCTAGAGCCAAATAGTCCACAAGACAAGAATAAATCAGCACTGAATTTATACAAATAAAATATAAAACACTTTGGACAGTAGTCTTTTCATTTTCTTACTTCCAGTGGCAATGCACAGTGTACACATCGCCCTTTCAGTATCTTGCTTCTCTCCCATGTATCTTACTGCAATCATGTTATTCAAGGAAGAAAATCGGGAATAGTCCTGGACAGTCCAGCTCCTCGATAGTGGTGGAAATGCTTCTTTACTTCCATGATAAGAAACACTGCAGTTTCTTTCATGCTGATGTCTCTCATCACAAAGTAGCTGTGATGTCTCCTACCATCTCATCTTCCCTTTTCCATCTCTCAAGACTTAAGACTGCATGCCAGAATGACTGATCCTGAGCAGGAATGCCTCACTGAAGTCCTGCTTGCTTAGGAGTGTGAAGCTGCTTTTTCATGGTCATATGTAGTAAAAATTGCTTATGGTGTTAAAGTTGGAGGAAGAAGTCCATTATTCTCTATAGCCCTTGAAACACTAGGAATTTGGCATCCCAGGTAGTCTTTTGTGAAGGAGCATATGAGCAGGAATTCAGTAGTTGTTAAAGAGCCATCCATACAAGATAAGAAAGAATGTCTTAGATTTTCTCTTTCAGTGACAGGCATAACTTCTCACTTGTAAATTCTCGTTTGCCTCAATCCTTGTTTATAGCATTTTTGATATAAATGATTCCATCAGTGAGAAATCGTTTATGAGAAGGTTGCGTAGGTGTTAAAAATTATTCCATGTAGACTCGTGGCTCTTCACCATGCATTTTTTAGAAATGAGTGGTGAAGGTTTTTGGACAAAATTATTACTAGGTCTGCTTAGGTGCTCTGCAATGAATCTTAAGCTCTTGGGTTCAAGAGAAAATGACTTTTTCTCCTCTTGCTTTTCAGAACCTTTTTTGCCATTCAAAACTAGTTTTGAGGATCCTGCCTCTTTCCTTCTTGTTCCAGTTTTCACTGTCACTAGTTTATATAAAAAATGCCCTTAAATTAACCTTCTTGAAAACAACTTATGTGAGCCTGCCATTTGGGCATACTGAAATCTCTGCTCTGATAGCTATCCTCCTCTAAGACTTGCTCTACAGTGTTCAAAATGATAATTCTAGCAGGATCTGCTGTAATTTATATTGCTTTGTACCTGACAACACAGAAAATCTCTAGTGTTTCTCAAGCCTGGATTTGGAATTTTTGTCTTTATGTATAACAACTGTGTATGTGTCATTCCATCATTTAAAAATCAATTAGGATGAATCTGTCCTTCTAAGGAGTGTTATATCCTGTTGGTGTGGCTTGCATCTTCCTGCGTGGTGTCTGGAAACCATGCTGTGGAATGTGCAGCACAGATTCGTGCAATTTGCAGGAGCTGGTCACACTTTTCAGCTGACAACTATGGAAAGATAACAAAGTATATTAGCCTTTACTACTTGAATAAAATCCATCATAGTTCTGAGCTGGTCTTCGGCTGCTACTTGCGATACACTCCACCTTTATATTCACTCCCTTTTCTGCTACTTTGTTAGAACACATGCTACTCATTAGTAGCATGGATGATACAGGAAACAAGAATGTTGAAATTGTATTGAATACCTTCCAGATGTTCATATCAAACGAAGTTGGATCAGCGTGAAGATTTTCTTTAAAATATTCATAGTAATTGGGAGTGGAAAAATAATTCAATGCTGATCAGTGCGCTAAAATTCTAAATTCACTAAACGTTTGCCATCAGAAAACACGTTTGCACTAAGTGTTTCTTATCAAACTACCTAACCTGCTTACCTTCTTCAAAAGGCTTTGCCTTTTTTAAAAGTAATCTTTAATTGCAGTAAGAGCCAGGATTTGCTAACAGGATTGAATGAACATATAGTCCAAAGCAGTGATATTTAAACAAAAGCCAAATAATGACTGTGTGAACACATTTATATCCTCAGTAGAGGAAGGACTGAATTCCAAAAGCTTGTAGCCATACTAGGATGTACACGCTGGAGGTTACAAATCTGTGAGCTGTAGGGATGAGGTGTAAGAGAGTATCTGTACGTGTCTGCAGCTGAAGGGGTAATCTTGATGAATCAGCTGAACAAACTGGCTCTTTAAGCAGCAATCATTTTGAGTTTTGGCAGGATGTTAGTGTCACCAGTGCAGGTGAGGTTGGCAAGAACAGGATGTGTGCCTGCAGTAAGCAGCTGGCAGAGGCTGATCTCGGCGCTTGCGTATGGCGAAGCAGCAGGATGGTGAAGCCCAGGCAGGATGAGGCTGTGGTTTCATCTTGGCTTTCAAACACAAACAGGCAGATTGGAGGTGATAAACAATCAGATTAGTAGTGTCACAGAAAGGGCTTTCTGGCCTTTTTTTTTTTTTCTCTTTTCTTTAGAGTTGTAAATGCATACTCTCTAGGATTCCATCTACCTACAGGAAGTAACTAGCTCTCCAGTCACAGGAAAGTGTCAGGGAGGGAAGGAAGGTGAGCAGGAGGAGTCTGAGAGGAGCCAAAAAGAGCAAGAGCAGTTAATTTGGAGAAAGGAGACCTTGCTGGAGTGAGAGTGCCTGGGAGTGGCACCCTGCTGTCTGGAAAAGTTTTGTAGGTGTAGTAGGTAGTACTGGAAAGAAACATTAACAAGTAGTGAGTGAATAGCTCAGGCAGTGCTGGTGTGTGTGTCATGTAAGAATATACTAAAATAGAGCAGAAATAGAGAGAAGGTGGCAGAAGGAACTGGCTCACATCATGTACAGACCAGCATCAGTGGACTTGGTGGTACAGATTCCCTTCACTTGGCACTAGCTCCAGGCATGCAAATGTTACGCTCAGCATGGCACTACTGCCCAGGCTGCTGGTTGGGCAAATACACAAATTTCAGCACATGAAGATGACTGTTTTGTACTGCCAGCACATTTAATCACAGAATCATCGCGGTTGGAAGAGACCTCCTAGATCACCAAGTCCAACCTCTGACCTAACACGAACAAGTCCTACACTAAACCATATCACTAAGCTAATGAGACAACATTCATGAGTCTTGAGTTCTTAGGAAGTGTAATGTGGACCTGGGACATAACTACACAAACACCTATGCAAAACTGCAGAAATACAACATCTAGCGTAAGCCTCTTTGGTACTTACCCCACCATAAATCTTTGTATGTGGGTAATCTGACAGCAGATGTGGTTTGAATACAGTGGAGCTAGCCTCTAGTAGTTATTCTGATCTCTGGTTCAAATTTAAAGTACTTTTTCTTGGTTAGTAATGGTTCTGGACTGAAAACAACTCTGCCAGAAGAAAAAACTCCCCTTCTTCCTGTCTCCCTCCCCAAAATGTTGATTTCTTACACTTGGCGGCTCAGAACAACTCACCACAGAGCTGACAGAAATCTCAAGGAATGAGAAGAAATCATTGAAGCACGCATGTAGTGGCAACATCTGGAGCATAGTTGCTCAGGAGGCAGAGGGGAAGGGAGAACATGTGAGGGTAGGAGCTAATGTGGGGGCTGGAGGCAGGCTGTGGTGGTGATGGGTAGTTTGAAATGCTGTCGTACCTGCATGGTCGGTCATGAGCCGCGGTGTGCCCCAGGCTGGCCGGCTGGTAGCCAGCTTGCATGCACAAGTCGTGGAGCTGCACTGGTTCCATCAGGGCCCAACGGCAGTGAGCCCTGTCAGGGCTGGTACCACCGCTCAGGCGTGCTGCCAGCGTGGTTACACAGCTTCTGCAGGTCTGGCCCTTCTCCAGCTTGGACAGAGCTCAGGCAGCATGGGCATGCCTCCACCTGCCCTTTATTGTGCAGATAAGCTCAGCTGCACATGGTTATCCAGGATGTGAACTTCTACTCCCTCTGTGAATGTTTCCATTTTGCTAACAGGAGCAATCTGCCTTGCAGAGAGGGCTTTCCTAACATGGGCTTCAGGTGCTGGGCAGGGAGGCTGTTAGAGAAAGCCTGCTGCTGTGTCAGTTCACACCTACACCTCCTGCTCACTGCCATCCTGATGTAGGGGGTCCACGCAGGCAGTGAGGAGAAGTACGCAGTCTCCAGTAGTGTGACAGACTTGTACAAGTAAAGACCAGCTGAAGATTGGAGGGAAGGATTGGTAGGTGAACTGCATGGAAACAGGTAGTTAGGAGGGAATCCATCTGCCAAAAGGGAGGTAGTAACTCTTTCTCTTCAACCTTTGCTAAGAAAAGTGTACATTCTTTGTCAGCAGCTCCATTTCCATCTTGTTCCAAGTTTTTTATTCCTGTGCCAGACTGTCTTATCTTTCTAACTGTCCTTTACATAGAGGCTGATATCTTGCCCTGTACTTTCCTTGAACTTCTCCCCAGACCCTGGTATTCTCTCTTTTTCTCTCTCTCTCTTTTTTTTTTTTTTTTTTTTTTTCACTCACATGTGTGTGTAAATGTTTTAATGTTCAATTTCCATTACTTTTTGTTACCATATGAGAGAGGCATCTTAACAAATGTCATCTCCGCTCTGGTCTGCAAGAGAAAACAATTTAAGGACTGCTCCTTGGCTCTCAGTTTGTTCCCTAGCCCAACTGACATACATGTTTAGAAATGTTTTTTTGTGCTGATTGTATAATAGCTTGTTCTGCTACAGGACGTGCACACCAGTGGTTGGGCTCATTGATCTGCAGGTTCTCTGATCTGCATTTGCAAATCAGAAAAAGTAGCCCTTTCTACTGGTGATATTATTGTTATTAATTCTAAAATTTCATCAAGCATTACAAAGGGCAACATTCATTGCTTAGGCTGCTCTCATCTTATATATGTGCTGTTATGAAGAGGTTAAAAAAAACAACTAAAACCAAGTCTCCAGTCCCCCAAGCTGCTGGTCGGTGCTACTCCTTGTACAGAGTACGAAGTTTATCTTCTGCACCCCAAGCACAGGCATGTGCAATCTATGCCTGGAGCACTGCCTTTGACAAACACTCCTGTTCTGTAGGAGCTGGCAGGATATGCAGTATGCACCGGTGGGTTTCAGGAACATCTCCTTTTGCAGGACAAGGCATGCATGACCCAAGGCACTGCAGAAATCTCACCGTTCTCAGTGGTTTTGCTTTTTCTACATAAATTCTGTTTTAAGATGGGCTCTCTGACTTTAAGTGGCCAGTTGCTAACTGTATCTTGAGTGAACTGTATTTGTAACCAGCAAAGTGTAGGTCAATCTTAATATAATTAAACATACACGTACACCCAGGTCAAATGATCTCTAATGCTAAGACAGCTGGACGTAGACTACACAAAACCAGCAAGAGCTATGCTATTCAATTATTTGCGGATTTTCTTTAACTATGAACTTTTATTTAGAAACAATCAAACAAAACCATTTTACTTTAGCTGCAGATGTATACTAGCCAGAGAAATCAGAAGTCAGCTTTATGGTCCTCCTTTATATGTCACAGCCTTTGAACTGACCAGTTCATCTAATTCTTATCTGACTGACTTTTGTGCAAATTAGGGGTTAAGTCAATTGACATTCTCTTGTGACCTTCTGAATCAAAAACATACTGTATTTGTTACTGTCAGGGGTGGGTTTGAACCATTTTGGAAAAGCAGAGCTGCTTTTCCTAAATATTTGTCTTGCTTTAGTTTCCTGAGATATAGTTCAAATGTAAACTGCTCCATATGTTTCAGCTTTTGTGCTACCTAGCTATATCACATCACACTGTCTCACATACTATATAAAAGCATGGCACTACATCATGCCGTGGTGATTATTTGAAAGGGCGTACACTCTGTTTTCAACTAGATATCTGTTATCAGTGTAGATAATTGCTGTCAGGCACAAAATAGTAAACAAACATCTCATTTTATCATGTGATAAATGTCGACTGTTTTGTCCAATTTATTTGAACAATGTTCACTATAAATCAGCCCTGCTTCAAAAGCAACAAATCTAACTTGCCCAAATCCTTCCTGATGTGATTACTTTATATTAGAGATTAACATTTCATTGTTTTATATATGTGGTTGCAATTTTCAATGTTTGGGGATAACAATGTTTGACATAAACAAATAATTCACATCTAAGACTAAACAATTCCTCCTACCACCCTTGCTGTTGTTTTTCTCTTTTGGGGTATTTTTGGGCTTATTTTCTTTTTTAATCCTTCATTTCCTCTCTGGTAAAGACAAGACTACCTTCCATTTTGGAGTATGTACTTTAAATTTAGACTTTTCAAAGAGAGAAATGGATTAACAATTTAGCATATACAGAAGAACTTAAAAGGACAGTTAATTTTTTTTTTTTTTGTAATGTGGAAAATGAACACGAAGCTTTTTTGTGTTCCTGTTTGTTCTGTGACCAAATGGGACTTTGTTGTTTGACAGATGTAAAGTATGTATTGCTTTCTTTCTCTAAATTATGCACATCTGTATAATCTTCTGCAGGTCCTGTGCCTAGAAGTGAGTGTATCTTATCACCTGTTAATAATTCGCACCCAGTCCATGCCTTACTGGAGAGTTTTACCGTCTTATCTGGCTGTGCAAGCCGAGGCACAACGGGCCTGCCCCAAGAGGTGCATGTCCTGAATCTCAGAAATCCTGAGGAAGGTCTTGGCCACCATGAAAGAGAGGTAAGGGGGTAATTGCTTTTCTTACAGATCCCTGGCTGTGTGTCTAAAACTGGGATTGTTCCATGTTTATTTACTGAATAAAGTTATTTTTGCATTGTGAACAGCAAGACTACAAAGAATCCTGCACAATTTGTATGGATACTGTCCACATATGCTTTGCGTGTTATAAGACTAAACCACTTCCATACCCAGTCATTCTCTCCATCACCTTTCACAACCACGAAGTATGGTTTAAAAAGTTGATGGGGTGGGCAAAGGAAATAAGAAACAGATTTGGATCTACAAGAGGCCTTTAGAGAACTGGCTGTCTTCAAAGCTAGATCGTTTACCTAAATGTGTTGTAAATTAACATGAATACCTTTGGATCCCTGCCATGACCACTATAAACAAATATTTAAGTTCAGATTTTTTTTAGCCCTGTAATACATCCTTAATGCTTCACTGAGGGGGAAATGCTGAACAGAAATCAAGTGTTGCTGACTATGGTAGTTCTTAAGTACAGTCCAATTACTTATTTATATACGTTGCACTTGGAGGGACTGTCAAGAACTTCAGCTGCTCTGGAAGCAACAGCATGAGAAGAAAATTTTTGATGTTAACTTGTGCAGTACTGTTGTTTACTCTCAAAACACATCAAAACAGAGTGCCGAAGTGAAAAGAAAACATTGCATGCCATGACAGCTGAGTTTCTTAGTTCGTGTTCTTACAGTATTACACATACAAATCCTGAGCACTGCTTCCTGTGAGAGCAACGTGTATGTACAAAATTAGTAGAGTTAGTAATGAGAGAACAAAGATGATGATCCAGCAGATGGAAGATTAGAAAAAGAGCTAAATTTGTGCTGGAAGAACTTTTAAGTGGAATCTTTTATAGTGTGTTAAATTCAGGCAGATACTCTTGGCCATAATCAAAGCTTTCACTAACTTTGATAGCCGTGTGGGGTTTCTTGTATGCATCCATGGAACTTCAGCTGTTGTATACATTTTTACTATTTACACTGACTAAAATGTCTAGTGTATGATGAAAAAAATATTTTTTAAGTAGGCATCTCATTGGTTGCCCTTAATCAAAAACATCAGATTTACTTCTATTCATTCCATAACAGCTGAAGTGAAAAATTAAACGTATTTTTTGTGGGGTTGAGAATGAGGAACAGAGATTTTGTTGTCTTGGAGTTTGCAAGGCACAAGATTGTCATGGAAAAAAAGGTGGGTATAGTAATTTATTTGGGCATGTAAAACCCACTGTAGTTATAAACTCGTGTTTTTTGTTTTTTTTTTTTCCAATATAGTTTCCTATGGAAACTAAAGCCTTGTGCAGTTCTGCTATGTATTTGTCAGAGCCTCTCTCATCACCCAAGAACTTTTAAATCCATTGGCAAGTCTTACACAAATTTGGTCTGACGGGTAGGTCTCACAAGGTAATCACACGTTCTGTTGAAAATAGGCAGAAGAGTGCCCTCCCTGTAGGGACACGATGTAGCATCAGTTTGTAACTTCTTAGTTACCAAAGAGTGCCCTTGCATTGGGTGGAAACCAGCTACAGCTGGTTTTGTACCTCCCACGGGGCCAGAATGAATCAAATGCAGGGCTTAAATTTGCATAAAACTAAATTTTGCCCTGTTTTGATGTTCTTAGCACTACTTGCGTAACAGTGTAGTTTGACTGCAGTTATGCATGCGCAATGTGAGCTAGAGTCACGCGTGTATGAGGTTGCAGACTGTGCCAGTACTGTCTAATTGTCTTGACAGAATGATAGAAGGTTTAAATATTTGGCTTTGAATAAAAATAGTTGCTGTCTAGGAGAAAGATGCTGCTTGTGCCTTATCTAACATGCTTACATTATGAAAGCAGTTTGCCCCAGCTGTCTTTTCTGCATACTTCTGTGGTGTACTAAAGTGTAGGGCATAGAATGTATTTCACAATTTGTAGCCCTTAGCTTCCTTCTCCCAGCCGTTTTCCAGTTACAGTCCTTGGAGGTGCCTGCTCTGAAAATGAACAGGAAGTTAGAGCAAGGTTTGCTGGCAACATTGTAGAGGAAGAGAGAACAAACAACTTAGAAAGATCAGTTTTTACTTACAGGATCAGTCAGAAAACAAAGCAGAGCAAATGTTATCTCTTTCCATTATTATACAAATCAACTCCAAATGTCCTTTTGTCTTAAAGTAGAAGGTACCCATCACCTCAAGTTAAAATAGTTTGATTTACCAGCTGAGGTATTTCCTGTTGCCTGCAAAGCTGATAGCAAAGGTGGAGATATGTCATACAGTATAGCCAATGTACTCCAGCACAAAAATAATATTTTTGTTTGACAGTACAAATCTAGCTAGAATCTGCAGCATTGAAACTGCTTAAAATAAATCATACATTCAGTCAGAGGCTGGTTGAAGTTCAAATGACATAGAATGTGAGGTCTGAAAATCTCAAGTAAGGGCTTGCTTTGGGGCAGAAGAGGAGGTTGGGTTTTCTTTTGTTTTTAACCTACCCTATGTAGATGCTTCTGAATTAAACATTCTTTACTTGCTTAGAGGAGTGTAAACTTCCCGTTGCAAATTCCTTAGAGGACTCATGCATTAAACATATTTGTGCAGTTATCCCAGTTCTCTTGAATATGCAACATACATGTATGCATTAATTTAATACTTGGCATTTCTGTACTATATACAGACAAGCACTTGCAAATTCAAACATAGGAGGAGTGGCTAATGCTGAGGAAGGGCATGGCAGAGGCATGTGTTCCTCCTATAATGCTTGTAGACTTTTTTGTAACAATTTAGTAAGGTTTGGGTATTTTTTTCTTGCCTGGAAATTGAAAATTTCACAGAATCACTTCCCTAGCCCTGCTGGCCACACTATTTCTTATGCAAGCCAGGATGCTGCTGGCCTTCTTGGCCACCTGAGCTGAGCGCACTGCTGGCTCATATTCAGCCGACTGTCAACCAATACTCCCAGGTCCTTCTCTGCGAGGCAGTTTTCCAACTCCTCATCTCCCAGACTGTAGCGCTGCTTGGGGTTGTTGTGCCCCAGGTGCAGGACCCAGCACTTGGCCTTGTTGAACTTCATACAGTTATGAAGTTTATAAAATATGAAGTTATAAATTGTGGAAATGTATTATGTATTCTGACTTCCTTGCAAAACTAAATCAGTAATGTATCACTTTCAGGTTAAGGCTGAAATCTCATAAATATAAGGTCATATGAAATGCTGTAATCATTTATTTGTATTTGTTAATTTGTTAATAATTTGTTGGGATGACATCTCGTTTGTTGAGACTGTCAAGATATTTTCTTCAAGAAAGACCCCCAAAATTCCAATCATTTTGAAGTGTTTCTTAGAACTGTCTTTTATCACAATGCATATTGGCTATGCTTTATCATAGGAAATAGGATACGGGTGCATGTAATAGGCACAAGTGTTTTTATTAAGCTTGGCATGAAGAATGCAAGCTTTTCTTTTTTTTTTTTTTTTTTTTTTTTGATCAAATATTCCTGGGGAAGTGACTGCATGTGTGCAGTTCTGCTCTGATCTGGGTCTCAGCTGAAAGCCAGGAACTACTGAACATTTACAGGGACCTTCTGTTTGGCTTTGGGTGTCTTTACTGCTTGAGTTTCCCAGATTTTAGGAAAACTTACTTTCTTGTGAAACCGCTCGTTCTGAGAAAGAATTGTTGTTTGTGAAGACAATTGTATTTCTAGTGCTTTGCACCAGAAAAATGTGTATAGAAAAACTTAAAAATATATTTTGATATGAAAGTCACTCCTTAACTAGGTATATTATCAAGTCTTAAAATAACGAAGAGTTCTTTCATTATACATGTCATTTGAGTTTCCCTGAGCTGCTTCAGGCATGCACCCACAATTGAAATAGTTAAAGGGGCGTGGGGGGACAAAGGAATATAAAATTAATCTCATGTGAATACTTAGGGCTGAATACATGTGACTGCACGGAATCAGAATTCCTGGCAATGGATTCGCTATTGTTTTCATTGACATCCTCATCCTCAATAGTTTTAAGATGTTATGCCTGATACAGATGTTTAACATGTGTTATGTGAAATGAAGGCAGGAAAAGCAAGGGCTCATCTTTATTTTTATAATTTTGAGGAACACTGCTGAGGCTGTAATAATTGCACAGACTGTTAAATCAGTGTTACTTGGAAAAAAAATCATGATGATTGTTTTCCTTTGAGAGCAAACTTGGTATGAAAATGTGTGTTAGCTTCTATACATCAGGCTAATTATATAGCCAGGTACTTACTAGGGAAGTAGCCTCAGATTCCTGAGCTGACCTGCTTATAGCCATAAAATGATGGGCAAAATCATTTAAATCTGATACTTAAGTATTTTCTGAAAAGCTTGTGAGTTGTAAAACTGGGGCAGGAAAAGACGCTGCAACAGTCCCCTGATAACGTATTTCTACATCCGGACCTTTGCTCTGCATTCTGAATTCAGGATAGTTCTTTTCTGTAGAAATGTTTTTGTATTTTAGGACTCAAGAAGATCTGGACAATGAGTGGAAAATCCTGGTTCATTTTGCCTATTTTTTTCTACGTTTGCTATATTTCTCAGTGTGTTAATTTTAACTATTTTCAGAAACTTGTTTCAAAAATTATTCTTAACATACTGTTAAGAAATCAGTTTTAGCTTTGAGTTGTACATTTGCATATGCTAGTTATTTCATACTTTATGGACAAGTGCTAATGTATGAACCTAAAATTACCTAATAGCTGTGTGTCCAAGCTTTAAACTGTCTTAAATAATTTCAGATATGCTGGCAAGTGGCTTATATCAACACTTCCTTTGTATAATGCACGTGGAGTCAGAATAAATGTGCCTTTGGCATTTTGTTACTTTCCCAGTACGTATTATTAATTCATTTCTTCATCTTCTGTGTGGGATGATGACCTTGCAGAAGGGTGCATACACGTACGTAACCAGGTGGAATTCCACTGCCTGCACTATGGAAGTGTTCCCAGAGTAGAAGTTTCTGAAGAAACAGCAGTGCAGGCATTATTTTGGCACTTCAATTTCCATGCTAATTCTCCTAACTTCAAATGTTGAGACAGTTACCTTGCTCCCTTTTTCACACTTTCTCTTGGTTGTACCTGTTAACTTTCTTTATTCTACCTGTATAATTAATATCTTGTGATTACCTTGTGACTCTTTCTGTCCTTTGGGCTCTAGATTTCTATTTTTATTTATAATTTTCAGAACTGGATGCCTTAAATTACTCAAATCACACTACAGCAGCCTTACTGTGTGGCTATATCAAGGAAAATATTTGTTTCATGCTTAGGCATCCAGAGATCTGCGAACAGCCTTGAGAAAGAGCTTTGATAAAGGGGTCACTTTCTGAGTGCAGTTTAAACACACAAACAAACCTGTTGCACCAAGGCCTTGAGTTCTTGTCAACAGCAGGCAGGAAGGGAATTCAAGGTTTTTATTTGATGGCTGTAGTTAGTGAAGTTTTGTTAGCTAGTCATTTGTTTTATTCCATTTTGTTTATTTCTTCTGCTAAAAGTGCTTTTTAAAAAATAGGTTTTAATTAAGTGGCAATCAAATGTCCACTTTGGAGTGTTTTCTAAGACTTCGCAATCTGAGATACAGTAAAAATAAGATCAGCTGCTTCTTCCACTCTTGCACTCTTGCTTTTTAGTGCTGAGCTCTTGATGTCAGCTTGACCAGATGCTTTCAAATTGGCCAGAAAGATGGGCTAGTTTGGATTGAATTTTTGAAGCACCCTGCAGCGTGGCCTTAAATCTTTTGGCAACCTCCACTTGCTAATCTGATTATTCTTTCCTCTCCCAAATTAAAATAATTGGTCTATTATCCTATGCATTGCTAAGCCTGTTGTTTTAGTATGGTAGTGCATTGCCAGAATTTGTTGCATCTGCCCTCTGCTCATCAGCTGTGGGACAGTGGGAAGCCAGTGCTGCTGCACTTGGGCACATTTGGTAGCTCTGGTAGGCCAAAGGCCTTTGTTTTGAAGAAAAAATAGTTGCTTTTCTAGAAGTCACTTTCAAAGAAAAACAAAGTACTGTGCCTCTGCCAAAGTACAGACAGGATCTCAACATTGCAAGGGTATTTTGCTGAGTTTGCCTCTCCGCTTTCTAAAGACCTTTGCTTGGCTGTGGTAATGGATAGCTAACCAAGACGGCAGACTTGCAGGTGGCAATGCAAGAATGTGCCGGGATTTTGGTATATGCAGGGTTTTTGAACCAGGCATGGCGTGACGTACCTATAGTGAGATGGCGTGAGAGCAGTGGTGCAGCTGGCAATATTGCTGTCCAGAAAAGGGGCAAGAGTATGAGGAGAGCAGCACGCTGCAGGAGCCAGGAGTGTGCTGTTAGGGGCTCCAGGCAGGTGTTGGGTAGGGCAGTGAGCATGGAACTGGGCTGGCTGATTGAGAAGTGAAGCCCAAGACAGAGCTTGTAAAGCCCAAAAATACTGCAGTATGCTCCCCACAAGTTGTAATTTTTCAGCGCCTTTCTCGGGGGGTGCTGTGCCTACTGAAAGCTGCAAATCCCGTGCAACTAATAGGTTAGTGAAACCGGTGTCTTAATTGCCTTAATTGATGGACACTGCATTGCCATGTATCTTAAAAAACAAACAAACAAAAAAAGCCACCTCAGCCTTCATTTAAGGATCTCTCACAACACCCTTTTCTCTTCGTTAGCAGTTTGAAGCATCTGTTCTTGCATAAAATCCAGCCTTGGATGTGGCTTTTTCATCTTGTTTGCTCCGGACCGCAGTCTTTGTGGGTTGTTTTCAGTCAGCTCAGGAATTGCTGGTCATTGAATTTGGCAATCGTTCCCAGTTCTGCCCACCAGAAGTGCCAGAGGAAGTCATGTGTCAGCTGGAAGAGCCTGTTTGCGCAGAGCCTGGTGTCCTGCAGAAGTATTGTTTGAAGCCTGTCTACTCTTAAAGAGGCAACAGTGACTTCTCAAGACTTGGAAAGCACTGAGCAAACCCTTGGTATTTTCTGTTTTTTAAAAAGGGGAATGTTTACTGCACGCAGAAAACGAAACTTATTCTTAGCTTCACAGAGCTGCTTGGAACGGTGAGTGAAGCAATGCCAAGGCCCACCACAAGAGGCTAAAGGGTTCAAAAGAAAAAAATGTCAGAATGACTTGTCTGATTACTTGAATTGTTTGGTTTTGCTGACTTATTAAAATGACCTGTTGGAAGCTGAAAATTGGAGTGTATAACATTTACTAACATTTGTTTTCCTCTGCTGTGTGTGCCCACAGATACTGATTTGCTCTTGCAGGATTGTAAAGAGTGCTGGGCAGCTGCCATGGTCTTTACTAGAAGACTTACAAGTCTTTGCTTTCTTCCTCCTTGTCTACTAGTCGTGTATAAGCACACTGTGCACATGCGCGCACGCGTTTTTTCAGGCAGATGCATGTGTTTTGATTTAGATCATAAGCTGTGATTCACATTCTTGTTCTCTCCTTCCCTCCTTAAAGCTTGGAGTGGCTGACATGGCTTCGAGTATTTATAAATCACTGCTTTGTCTATAGTTCTTTTCCCAAGAAAAGATAATTAAGGGAGTGATGGCATTTCCAGGAGTCCATTTATATCACAAGCTTGATTGGCAGCTTCCAGTCTAGCTTTGGGCTTGTGTGTGTGAGGGAGATGTTGAAGCAACACTTGTCATGAGTGGCCATGTTTATGTTGTTCTCTGGAGTGTCTGTTTGAACCAAAAGTTGGAATTGTTCTCCAACCTCCCAGCAGCAGGGAAGATTTCCAACATAAATTGTGTGGAGCTTCCTGTGCCGGGTAGTCACTTCAGTCGCCCTCCTGTATCAGCTGAGAAAGTAAAATCTTGCAGTGGGAAGATACGAGGAAGAAACATCTACTTTTTTTTTTTTTTTTTTTTTTTTTTTTTCCACATGTAAATTTTGCTTCTGCTAATGCTTTTTATGTACCTAAGTTTGTGTTTCTCTAGAGGAGTTTCTCATTTTCCCTGTGAAACAAAAACAGAATGCTTCCACAGTGGTAAAACTTATTTAAAGGACAAGATGCAAAAATAGCACCACCATGAGGTACAAATAGATGAAATTTAGGTTGCTTAAAAAAGTTCGAAGGAATTATAGGTAATTTATATTGGACAGTATGTCTTTAGCAGTTGCCTTGGCAGTTTAAAATACAGAAATGTTTTTATTGTGGTTGGAGTTCATGTCATAGTTATGATTAAGCATGACAGTAGTGGTAGCATCTCCAGGAGAGGTAATTTTTGGTGATGATTCAAATCTCATCAATGAGGGAAAAGTACTAAAACCTAATACTTTTCTGAAAACAACCAGTGTTCTCTAGTCCTGAAGATTAGTTGAAGTCTAGCTTACTCCTCTGTAATCAAATTGAAATTAATTGAAGCAGTTTTTTCATTTGTTCTGCATGAACATAGACTGTTAGTGCATGCAGGTGCAGAAGTGAAAGTTTGAGGCCTTTTTAGATGTTACTCCATATGCTGTTGCTTAGCAGAGAAGCACAATGGAACTTGCTTTTTATTTTTTTTTAATATTTTTTTTTTTTCAGAACATGTCTTGGAACATGTCTTCTTTCCTCCACTGCTTATTTGGGTTTCAAGTGATACTTAGACTGGGGTAAAATGAACAGGGAGAATGCACCTAAAACATTGCAAACAGGAAGGTGCACTCTATTATTACCACTGTTAGCTGGAAAGCAAGACAGTGTTTTCTTCATTAAATCTCTTTTCAAGCAAGAATCAGCAAGGCTGTGCAGATAAGAAGTGCTTAGAATGACATCACTGTTCATGAAAATACTTGCATGACAGCCCCATTTACATCTTCTGGAGGATTTAACAGCAAAACCAGTTGTTCTCTGGACACCCAGTACCCTGAGCTGGTGGAAGGGGATGGGGAGAGAGATGTGCCCCCCACAGTATACGAGGAAATGGTTGGTGACCTGCTACAGCATTTGGATGTATGCAAGTCAATGGGGCCAGATGGGATCCGCCCGAGGGTACTGAGAGAACTGGCAGAGGAGCTGGCCAAGCCGCTTTCCATCATTTATCGGCAGTCCTGGCTATCGGGGGAGGTCCCAGTTGACTGGCAGCTAGCAAACATGACGCCCATCTACAAGAAGGGCCGGAGGGTAGACCCGAGGAACTATAGGCCTGTTAGTTTAACATCAGTGCCAGGGAAGCTCATGGAGCAGATAATCTTGGGTGTCATCATGCGGCAGTTGCAGGGCAAGCAGGCGATCAGGCCCAGTCAGCATGGGTTTATGAAGGGCAGGTCCTGCTTGACGAACCTGATCTCCTTCTATGACAAAGTGACGCGCTGGGTGGATGAGGGAAAGGCTGTGGATGTGGTCTACCTTGACTTCAGCAAGGCATTTGACACCGTTCCCCACAGCATTCTCCTCAGGAAACTGGCTGCTCTTGGCTTGGACTGGCGTACACTTCGTTGGGTTAAGAGCTGGCTGGATGGCCGGGCCTAGAGAGTTGTGGTAAATGGAGTCAAATCCAGTTGGAGGCCGGTCACTAGTGGAGTCCCCCAGGGCTCGGTACTGGGGCCAGTCCTCTTTAACATCTTCATCGATGATCTGGATGAGGGGATTGAGTGCACCCTCAGCAAGTTTGCAGACGACACCAAGTTAGGTGCGTGTGTCGATCTGCTCGAGGGTAGGAAGGCTCTGCAGGAGGATCTGGATAGGCTGGACCGATGGGCCGAGGCCAACGGTATGAAGTTCAACAAGGCCAAGTGCCGGGTCCTGCACCTGGGGCACAACAACACCAAACAGCGCTATAGGCTGGGAGATGTGTGGTTAGAAAGCTGCCAGGCAGAGAAGGACCTGGGAGTTTTGGTTGACAGTCGGCTGAATATGAGCCAGCAGTGTGCTCAGGCGGCCAAGAAGGCCAACAGCATCCTGGCTTGCATAAGAAGCAGAGCGGCCAGCAGGTCCAGGGAAGTGATTGTCCCCCTGTACTCGGCTCTGGTGAGGCCGCACCTCGAGTACTGTGTTCAGTTTTGGGCCCCTCGCTACACGAAGGACATGGAGGTGCTCGAGCGAGTCCAGAGAAGGGCTACGAAGCTGGTGAGGGGCCTGGAGAACAAGTCTTACGAGGAGCGGCTGAGGGAGCTGGGACTGTTTAGCCTGGAGAAGAGGAGGCTCAGGGGTGACTCTACAGGTACCTGAAAGGAGGCTGTAGCGAGGTGGGGGTTGGTCTGTTCTCCCACGTGCCTGGTGACAGGACGAGGGGGAATGGGTTAAAGCTGCGCCAGGGGAGGTTTAGTTTGGATATTAGGAAGAACTTCTTTACTGAACGGGTTGTTAGTCACTGGAATAGGCTGCCCAGGGAAGTGGTTGAGTCACCCTCCCTGGAGGTCTTTAAAAGACGTTTAGATGTAGAGCTTAGGGATCTGGTTTAGTAGAAGATTTGTTAGTGTTAGGTCAGAGGTTGGACTCGGTGATCTTGGGGGTCTCTTCCAACCTAGACTATTCTGTGATTCTGCGCTTCTGTGATTTTGTCAGTGTTTCATGACTTTGAGTCTGCAACTGTATGCTAAATCTACCTACACAGGTAGTGCTGATAAACTGAGATAATTTGGTTTCTTAGAGCTTATTTAAGTAGTAATTTAATTAATTATGAAATTAATTATATAATTATTTAGAGAAATTAATTTCATTCTCTAAAATATTCCCAAAATACTGTTTTGTTTGCACAGACTAAAAGTTCTGATTTTTTTTTTTTTTTTTTTTTTTTTTTTTTTTTGAGGATAAAAGATTAAAAAAAATTGGAAAGAATGAAGACCTACCCGGTGGTAGGGGAGCAGAAAGACATTATATTGGTTACAGTTGTTTAAACTTTTGAGAGCAGTTTCCTTTGTATTTAATTTCTGTTACCACTTGTGAGTGTATGCCTTACAGAAACGCTTGCACCACCTCTCAGGCTGGTGGGTTACTGACAATAAAGTAAACAAAGCTGTTTCCTAAATCTGGTGTTGCTGTTTAAGGTTTCACTTTTTTATGATTCATGCACACACATGCTCTTCTTTATCCTGGCTTGGAAAGCAAGAATTTGGTTTTATATGTCCAATAAAACTGTGAGCTCCATATTTTATACTTCTCTATTTGACTGTGCCTCTCCAAAAGACACCTGCAGAATGGCATTTCTGTTTTCCAGTTATCTGTACCTATGTGTGATCTGGCTGCAAAACCTTTGAAGAGAAAGGTGTGTTACATGCAGAGCGGTGAAACCCTTTGTCCTGCAGTCTTCCATCATTTATTTCATATATGTTGCAAGTGATCTTTTCCTGCTTTGTGAAGCCTCTGCTGTCGTAGCATCTTCCCCTTCTCCACCTGCAGCTTTTGAAATAGCAGAAAATAAGGTGTTCAGCTGTTCAGGATTTCCACTCAGATTTGGAAATTCAGTATTCGGATTCCAGTTTTACCATGATGTTTGTAGAACACTGTGTGCAATGTGAAGTCTGCATGGTGTTTTCCAGTTGAGGTGAACTTGCTTTGTTTACACTCAGAGCTTGTAAGAGATGAGAGAGCGCTGACACCGAGTCTTTGAACCTGGATTAATTTGATACTATGCCTAATGAGACTCGGTGAGAGGCAAGGTGTATCAGCTGCATTAATGCATCGCTGTAGTACTGTGTAGCTTCTAGGTGGGTGCCTAGCACACATCAAAGTTGCTGAAAATACAGGCTACAGGAACTTGTGTCTGCCTGGAAAAATCTGTAGATTTGCTCAGAATGCCCCAAATGCCTTTAAGGAAAAAGGTCCTATCTGAATTTTGATCTTTTATTTGTGTAAGAAGCATTTTCTCAGGGACAGGAGCTGGGTTTTAGAGGCTCACAGGCTTTATAGCCCTCCCCCTCCCCCCTTTTTTTTATGGTGTTAGGCAATATTAATGCAGAGATGCAAGTACTCAATAATAGTTTGGGGATGGGGAAAGGGAGAGGAGTAGGAAATCAGATTTCACTTTTCAGCCCAGGTAATTCACCAAAGAAAAGCTCAGAAAAAGCATTTATGAACAAGTAGATACAGAGCAGAATATTATCTGGGTAAACATTTCCTATTTCTATGCGCTTTGTGCCTTAATTGTTAAACTTGCAAGTCTGATGTGATAGCGTTTTGTGAATAGGACAACATTAGGGCAGATGCTGTACTTCAGGCTTGCAGGATTGGATGCTGTGTCCTTAGATAGATCTAAAGACAAGAAATTTTTCCCACAAAATGTATAAAAGGAGGACTTTCCCCTTGGGATTCATTATACAGCATGTGAATCTGTATTGACATCTAATGATTTATGCAAAGCTGAGCGAGATGTTGTGTTTTTAGGTCTCAAGTGCTGGGAAGCCCAACTGCTCTGTGGAAGGGCAGATGGCACAAATGGTTTCACTTAATCTTTAGGAGCCCAAGCATCTATTTAGGGTCAAAGCAGGAATGGGCACAGGGGTCCCAGCCTCATGGTGGTGGGCATGGGTTTTCCATTGCACCAACAGTGGAGGGCTGGTTGCTGTGAGCAGCTCTTGCTCCGCAGGTGCCCAAGACAACAGGGATAGCATCTGAAGACTAACTTTAGCTGGTAGAGCAAAGTAGAGATGTTTGCACAGAGGCTGACTGTCTGCTCTATTTGTTGCAGCCAGAAGTTTTTGAAACTCTCCTTTTCAGCTCTCTGGTTCTCCAACTCTCATTTTCAGCTCTCTGGTTCTCCAAACTATATAAAGAGATGAGATTACGTTGAAGACAAAAACTGGTTTGAGATGCATACACACAGGGAAAGCTGTTGTGTTATGCAGGTAAAGGAAGTTAAAGTAGACAGTTCACAGATGTACAGTCTATACATGAAATCTATGATAAACTCTTTGGGTTATAATTTTAAAATCATTGCAGAAATAGTTGTATTAAAGCAAGTATGACTTGCTACCCTTTATCTTCTCAAATACCTTTCATTATATAAACTAGCTTTCCTTTTTCCACTTTTGTTTTCCTGCACTGTGGAAGTAATACCATTTGCTAGTGCAAATAGGACTTCAGTAACTGTCCTGCCTGTTTGCCGAGTCTTTTTGTTTGTTTCTGGGATAGCTTTGGTCCTAATTTTTGCATTACTTAGGTATTTGCATACATGATTAACATCTAACATAATGTGATTACATTTGGCAGCTCCTGCTTAAAATAACTTTGGAACACTAGAAATGAGCAGGCTGCATTTTTATCTAAAGATAAATTATGTGGCTGAGCTGTGGGCAGAAATGATCCAACGTTTTCAGAAAATTAGAAGCACTATTTTGTAACGTCTCTGTCAGAACTTTCTGATGCTGTACGAGCTGTTATGCTTTCAGAATGGGCTCTTCAGTGACTTCGTTTCCAGTAAAAACTTACCCTTGCAATTCTGAGGAGAAAGTGTCACTGGTGCAGTAAAATATCAGTTCTGAAGCAGATATAAATGACATTGTTGCCAGGTACTGAGCAGTTTGTTTAGTGCCATACAGCGTGCCACGTACTCTTGTTGTGATGTTTTTGGTAATGTTTTAGCACTAATTTCACTTGTAATTTTTTTTTTAGTCAATTGGCTGGACCAGTTGAATTACAAATCCTTATGAGGAGATCTAAATGCGCTGTAGTTCCGTCCTGTTACACAAATCCTCAGCTTGGTCGTTGAACGTCTGGGGCTAGAAAGGTACCAGAGTTTAGGCTGGAGGGAGAAGAGAGACTACAGATTGCAATTAAATATGCTGTAAGCTCCCTGGCTTTTGTTTTGGATGGACAAATCTTTCATCAGGCTATGAGTATACCTACTGTGTCAGTGGGTGGGCAGGTTTCAAGGCAGCTTTCAAGCTAGTTTTGAGGGTAGACCTTAGATCTCCTTTAAAGTCTGTGTGCCCATTAGAATGTGTTGCTTTGCTCTCGGTGCAGCAGGTACCAAAGGTTAGGGGTTATGCTCTGTCCTCGCTCACGACAAAGGAAGCTTTGCTCTAGTATTCCTCTTTAAGAGACAAACATTGGGGTTGCCATTTTTCTTTAGACAGTAATACGGCATCTTCACATTAAGGTTGCCCTCTGGGGAGATCATGCATACTTCAGGATAGGTTGTTAGGGGACGTTGGCACACATGTGGTGCAGGACTTGAATGTCTTGATTTGTAAGCTCTTTGGAGATGGAGCTGTGTGTTGTGCTTGCACAGTGTCTAGCACAGCACACCCTGACCTTTAGCTCCTGTTGCAGGACAAATTAAAAAAGAGAGATTTCAAACACCTTATGGGCAAAGGTTTCTGGTAGTACTTCCTACCAAAGAGTGCGCAATGGGCCCTAGACCACAATTGGTTTGCCCTTATCAACCTTTCTGTTCTCATACCCTCTCTTTGGTGGGACCAGTATTCCAGTTTGGGGGGTACCTCATAAGGGTCAGAATATTGCACAACAGCATTTGGTTTTTATTAGATAACTTGTGGGACCTGGCTTAATGCCATGAGCTTCAGTGGAATTATGCCAGGGTGAATCTTTCCCATGATTTTCACAACTGAACTATAATTGCAGTTTAGTTGGTCTGTAGAACATGGGTCAGAAGGTCCAGGCAATGCCAATCCATTTACAGCTGTGTACTTATGATAAAACGAGCAACCCACTCTCTCCTGGCATTGCCATGTTGCTCACTGCAGCTGTGGGGGGATTGCTGCATTGTTCACTGTGTGATAGTGTGGTTCAGGCATGCTACTTGGGCAGCAGCATCCTTTAGTGCTGGCCTGACAGAGAAGAAAGCTTGGTGTGTCTCTGGCAAAGGCTGCATGGATGGCAAAATTACCTTTAGAGGTAATACCATAAGAACATATTTTGCCTTTCTTGGAAAAATCAGCACTCTCTCTCCCAGAAGCTGTTGGCTCCTGAAAACTGTACATTGCAATCTACTGTAGCTGGCGTTGTACTGAGTCTGTAACACAATATTTAAAGAGCATAGTAAAAATACCAAAAAGTGGGTAAAATACATGTTCCATTTTGAATTTCCAGTCTCTGCCTAAAGAATACACCTTTTCTTTAAGTTTTGTCTTAAAAATCTAAAAAAATAACCTGGAGATTTTTCCCAAGGCAATTGCTAAACATTTTTTGAGAAGTGATAGAGGACTAGATCCTACCCTTTGAGGTGGATTTGTGGATTAATCTTTGACTGAACTCTTTTACAGCCAATGTATTGGAATTACATTTTTTCAAGTGAGTTTCAGTAGAAATTCTAAAGCTCTTATACTGGATAGTATGCACCAATGATCTGTAAAGATAATATTCATACTAGTTTTTGTTGCAGTTCAGAATAACATATATATATAAATATAAGGTTAGATTGAAAACCGTTATAGAGGGCAGTGATGCATATTTTCAATTTTCTGTCTGCTTGGTACTAATTAACTTCATCTTTGCAGCTGAGCAGTAAATTAAGAAGTCATAAATCCATCTTCAGTGCATCATTTGTAAGTCAGAAAATCTGTTTATATGATCTGAGGGTTAAAATTAATTTTCCTCTTCTGTCTTATGAAACAGCTGTCCTAGCCTGGGCAGTGTAATTCAGCACAGCACAGCTTATTTTATTCAGGTTTATTTGCACAAATTTGTAGTGGTTGTTATGGAAAATGTGCTATGAATTTATCTCAGGGACTTCACGTTGGAGTAGTTAATTCAACCTTGCAAATCCTTGGCACTTGACTTTCATCTTTTAGAACAAAACACAGAGTCTGGAATTTGATGCCTTGAAGTCAGCAAAACAAAATGGTACTTTTTAGCAGAAGTGTTTACTTTGATCCATTTTCAGCTTTTGTGCCCTTGCCTTTCACGTAGTACAAATTGCTTTAGCAGAGTAATGGGGCACAAGCCCGTAGACTGTTTTTGCAGTTGGTTGCTGTGGTGATACTCAGCCATCCATGAAACTGCCATCTCCAGGGAAATAGAAACCTCTGCAGCTGCCTTAACCTTGTTGCTGTCACATGCATCTGCAAGAGACCTTAAAGGAACTTTTGCAAAGTGTGTCAGCAGGCAGTAGTGATGGGCATGTGCACAGGCAGACATGGCTGGCTTGTGTCGAAAGGCATGGCACCTATAAAACTTGGTGTCTTTGGAAAATTTCTAGTCAGCTCTTATGCTATTTCTAGTTAGCTCTTATGCTATTAATTAGAAATGTTTTGTTTGGTGGTTTGAAACGATCTATTACCTCTCTATTAATTTATGCGGTGTTTAGAAGGTGCTATTAACCGTCCAGACATTTGAGAAAGGATATGCCTCAAAGAGCTCACAAACTAAGATGAGACAGGAGGAAAACAAGGCTGGGAAAAGAGCACCATGTAGGATTCAGCAAATATATGGTTTCCTAGACACTCTAACAGACATGACTTTTTGGTGACAGATGTTGCTGGAGAGTAGTGATGAGGGTCTTCTGTTGCCTGTCCACCCCTTGCAGCGGTGGAGGCTGTGCTGGATGGTCACACAGGGGTAAGGTGGGAGCACTGGTGCAGCAACAGAAAGCTTAAAAGGGCAGAGGGACAGTGTTGTGCTGGATGTGCTGGTTACAGCTTAAGCTTGGTACTTTTCTTGTGTCAATGCCATGAGCTCGTAACAATTTAAAGTCCTATTAAATTTTTCAGTCTCTAAGGTAGGAGTGGGAGAGGCATTCCCAGTGGTTTCCCAGAAAATCTCTCCTGGGACCAGGAAAAAGTCTCCCATAATAGATGCCACTGTTGTGTACCGTCAAGCAAAGGTGATGATGGGGCAATTCTAAATACTAGGTGGGGATGCAGTTACACTGTCAGACTTCCTTTGATAGGCCTTCCCAGGGGGAACAGTTGCGTACAGGCTAAGCTGGCCAGGTGCTCATCATCAGAGCCAGCTCTGAAGCAAAAATGAATTATGAAAAAAAGTGACCAAGATGGTGCTGAGCAGTTGTTGAGCAGCTCTGTGGGATTTCTTAACCACAAAATGCCTAACTGGTGCTAAGGACTCAGAGAAGTATATTGACAGGGAATGTATTTGCCATGGAGTGTAGTGACAGAGTCTGCTGCAGGAGCGTGTGCATGTGAACTGTATTATTTAGCAAGTCCGGGACTAGGGATATGAATTCCACATAATGTGATTTGCTGTCTTGCTCATGATCAAAATAAGTGCAGGAATGCAAAATCAGTTATTCTGAAAAATTTTACAAGAATGCTTAAATTTATTTATGAAAACTTAATTGATTTTGGATTCAAGTCCTGAAGTTTTCTTAAAGATCAGCCTGCACTTTTCATTCAGAAATGTAGGAAAATTTCATTATGTGATATGATTTATGCTACAATTCCAGCCAAAGGCATGCATAGATGTACCACTATTTCTGAGCAAGACTCAAACTTCGTATGGAAATAACCGTATGTATATATTATATGCATATTTAATTTCTGAAGCCTAAAGGGATAGTGACTGGGAAATGTAATAGGAGATCCAGTTGCAAAGAGTCTGATTTTCTCACTAAGGTGGTATGATTTCTTTTTATGCTCTCATGCGACCAACCTAACAGGCAGAAATCTTCATGAAGTCTAAAACATCTGTGTTGTCTGATGAGACGTTGGCTTTGAATAAACCTGTCTGAGATCAGTTGAAACAGAGATACTTCTCCATTTTCTAATTACCTAAAGGACTTGGCCTAACTATTTCTGAGATGAAGTGTGTTATATTTCTTGTCATCATTTCTGTTTTTAATAAATACCAGAGGTTTGAAATAGCAAGAATTTTTAAAATTTCTAGTAGGAGCATCTTCTTTGAATTAACTTGACATTCTGATAAAAGCACAAGCAGGGTGCAAACCCAAACTAAGTGCACCTACTGGCCAATATCAGGATGCTGTTACTGTTTCTCTATTCTTGGTTATTTAAATACATAAACATATTACAGCTCACTTTGTAAATATTTATGTTAGCCTTTACTTGCTTTGGGATCAGAAGAAACCAATTTTCCTTTGGTTGTGAAAATGTGGCAATGAATCCACGTGATAAGAGTGGACATATGTAATATTCACCGCATTTAGCACAGGAGATTTTCTCATTGACGGTTTGGAGAGTTTACAGTTAAATGTACTTCCTACCATTTGCAGTTGAAAATTTTTGAAAAAAAATGAACTCATATTTGCTGGATAAGGACTACAAAAGATAAAACTTGGCTAACTTGGCTTCTTTGGTAAATTTAGATTACAAAATTTTATTGCGTTTGTAAGAAAACTATATTACATGACCCCAGAACAAGGTAATTATATTTAATAGTTTAAACAGCTCATTACTAATTAGCCGTGATTACACCTGAAAAACCACAAGAATTAATGAAAGCTTTTTATAGCAGTGAATTTAATAACAATTCTAAACACTTTTTCCTTTCTACTTTCAGCTCTTTCCATTTCTAGACAGAACAACAAAGTGGGGGGGGAAAATAACTTTTTTTTTTTTTTTTTTTTTTTTTTCAGCTAAAAGAATTACTTTGGCTTTATAAAACCTGCTTTAAAGCTTCAGGCTATAACTAAGATCATGACTGTTTGGCATATGAAATCTCTGTCATCCTGTTAGCATTCAGAGAGCTAATATCATGCAGTTTCCTAAAGGGAGATATTTTATTCTTTTGAGGCAGAAAATGGAAAGAAAGGCAGTCCCTGGAAAACATGGTAATCTGTGGTACTTAATGTTTTCTTTTGCAAATGCATAAATACAAAGAGGCCTCCTGCCAAGAGAGATCAAGCACTTGGAGATCTGACTGCATTTACCTGGAAAATGGAGGTGCTCAGCCTTTCTCAAGTCAGAGCCCCCCCAGCATGGCAGCACCATGGAGGGGCACTCCTGCCTCCTTTCTCCCAGGCATCTGATAACCCTTCCAGCCTTCCTCTCTAACTTGGTATCAGGAGTGGCTGCTTGGTATGGAAAAAAGCCATAGCCACAGGAGGCAGGAAAAGGAGATGCTGGCAATGGATCTTGGAATTGAGTTATAGTTTTTTTTTTTTTTTTGTTTTTTTTTTTTTTGTTTTTACTATAAATATGGAATTGCTCCTAGAGGTGTGTTCAGTGGGGATTGACACCTTGTTCCACTGTGGTTACTTAAGATAATTCATTCAGTGTGTCTTAAGAGTCAGGTAAATTCTACATGGAATCATAGGCTAACCAGTAGGCATGGTGCACATAGCCAACTGCTTGTCATTGCTTCGTAAGTTTTTAAGTAGCGGAAAAAGTTTCTTATTTTCTTCTGCCCTCCAGGTGCTTGTCAGACCTGAGACCTAGATTTGACTTTCACTTTGCACTAAAGGTGAACTTTTCAGTAAAGGGAATAGAGGGGGGAAAAAAAGCTTTTTTTTTTTTTTTTTTTCTTTCCCTTTTGGAAAGATTTTAAACAATCATGAATAGCTAATGTTCAGTTTGGTCTCTAGCTTTCATCTAATTAGATGAATCTGCATTTATTTTAATTGAATAAAATTAAACATAAGAATAAAACAGTAATCAATATGGAATGGTTGCTCTGCCTCAGGTTTCCTCTCAGATTCTCTAGCAAGAGGCAAAATTCATTCTGAATTACCTGCATGTTCAATTTTGTGAGCAACCACTGAAACTTGTGGTTGTGTTCATGTTTCCCTCTATTCCTTTTCTACTCTTTTCGAAGAGTTGTGTCTCTCCGTCTTAGCGGCAACCTGCTGTTGTGAGACACAAACTTGCCTTCTTGGTGTCCGTGCTGTATGACCCCTCACTTGTATTCCTAATGCTTTTCTTCTATAAAGCAGAATGAACTATAAAGCCAAGTACTGACTGCTTAAAAAACATTTTAGAAATTTTAAAGATGGTGTGATTTCAATTGCAAGTTGTGGTATTCTAAAAACTGACACTGTTGTTCTCTTTCATGTGCTGAGTTTTGCCCAGTATTGGGCCCTTTCTCAAGGGGCAGCATTGGTGACGTGCAGAATGGGGCAGGAAGGGCTTCCAGAAAAACAAACTGTGTGTTTAAAGAGTCATCTCTTCAGCTTTTCTCACTTTTGTGATGCCCATTTTCCTGGGACCATATTCTCCGTGTAGTTTTCTGTCACTGAAGATGAGTGTTTTCTTTCCTATGTTCAAATTTCTGTTGGAATACCTTCCATAAGCTAGCATACTTCTAGCTTGTTTTTCTGGATTTGTTTCTTCTGTTTTGTTTGTTTAGTTTTATATATTTTGCAGGTTAGATTTATGCCCTAATAGCATTAGCAGATGAGGTTTCTGCTCTAAGCCAGCTTTGTAGGCTACCATCAGAAATGGGAGTTTTCTTTGCAATTCTTTTTATCTCCTTGTTCTCCAGCTCTCAGCTTAGTGGTTTGACCTTTTGCGTAAGCTATTTTTCATCAGCATTTGCCAAGGTTTTCTTAAACACTTTAGCAGTGCTTTGCAAGCATAGAGCACGAATGTTAACCGTTTCATTCTGTATCTGTGCTCTGTTGACTGATTTTTTGGGAAGTAGTTCAGTCCATAATATTGGGTCAGGAGATCTTAGTGCTGGAAGCCATAATATATATTAAAATGACCTCTGATTCATTGTTTCAAATTCCACTTTGGTTTTGAAACTTGTAAGGACGTAATCATGTATTTCTGTATTTCTCTGTAGGTCACGTTACACTTGAATCCAATTTCATCCGTTCATATTCACCAAAAGCCTCTGGTGTTTCTTCTCAACTCTCCTTTGCCTCTGCACTGGAAGCTAAAAACAGAAAGACTGGCACCTGGAATCCGAAGAGTTTTCTTTGTAAGTATACACAGTCCTCTGGCCTGCTCTGTTTCATAGCTATTTGTCTCGGAAGACATTTAGTTCATGGCATTCATTTGGAAAGTTTTTAAACATACATTTAAAAAAGAAAAGTTAACACAAGGTCAAGTTTCAGTGTAGGGTTCTAGGGTATAGTGAGGTGTCAGGGCAAAGCAGTTGGGGAAAAAGTACGTAATTACCTGTTATGTGAATTCAAGGAAAAGAAACTAAAATTACCTTTTTTTTAAAAAAAAAAAACACAACACCAGCAGTAATTCCAGTTCACAAAGTTGTGAGGTTATAAAACGTTGCCAGTCCTGATTAGAAGTTTGATAATATAATGCAAAAAGCCTCAAAGCAATGGGAAATATTACAGGTGAATGCCAGTTGTAGGGTCTGTGACCAAACAAGAATTTGCATGTATTGAGCTCAATATGTACAATTACGGTTTATGTCTCTAAGGAAGCTTGGTCTAATGACTGAGCTAAGCCCAGAATGAAGTCATTTTTATTTCTCAGAAAGACTGGAGCACTGCTTATAATGTAGGATCCAAATATTACCTAGTATTTGTAAATCATGTCTATACAGTTTGCCAGGACGTTCAAGTTAGCTATTTGTAGCGAAACAGACAAGTTGTTTGGATTACATTTTTAATGCGTGACATCATGTCTAATCATGAGTCGTCTTTATTAAAGTTGCAGCTTTTACTGTATTCAATTCTAATTGCAGAACTAATCTTGATTATTTTTAGCTATATCCTTATAGGGTTTAGCTTTGCTCTTACAGCACAGCTGACTGTGGTTGGCAGTGACTGCTTCTGCAGTACCTGAAGGGAGCTTAATGGGGTTACTGCACATCTGCAGGAGGGGAGGATGGTCAGGGCTGCAGCAGTTAGCACACTGGGAAGGGACATTTCTCTTTGTTGACCTGATACGATGGTGATGCCATTAAATGCACCAAGAGACCTATTGCTCACAGGGATAGATTTCTTTTTCCTGTCATCAGAGTTCAAGAGTAGGAATACCTTTGGTACTTCAAACTGCAAAGGACTCCATCCTGTTTCCAGTGCAATTTGTTACTGACTGGTGTAAAGAACATTGGTTGGCTTGTATTCTGAGGTGTTCACAATCTCAATTTTTCTCAATCTGTTAGAGATGCTTAACTATTATCTTCTTGTTGACTGTTCCTGGTATATGCCCTTAATGCAACCAGTACAATTCAGCTCTGCTCAGAAAATGACTGAGGAACAAGATGATGATAAGAGTCTCACTGCTCTTCTGATCAGAAGAATCAGCACATTTTACTAGTTAATCAAGACTTGGTCATATTTTCAGTTTACTTTTGACATCATCACTCCCATGTCATATCAGCTAATTTGTTTTCACGTATCTCTTTTCCTCCCCTTCAGATTTTCCTTCTCCCTTTGCCTTGCCTTGGCTTTGGAAGTGAAGAGGCTTTCTGTTGAGAGCCATCCATTTCCGCTCAGCAGATTGTGCCAGCGTTCAGACTGTGGTTGTACTGGGCTTGCTTGGCTTGGCTCAGCAGGGCTTCAGTGGGCTGCAATAAGGCATAGGAACAATAGGAATTTGCCTAAGGCCTCAGCTTCCAAAACTGTATGATTAGCTAAGTGTTTGCTTCAGAAAACTGTTTAAAGTTCTTCTGGCTTGAAACAGGCTTGAAAACAAAAAAGATTTGCAAATGTGAGCTGAGCATCAGCTGTTGTAATTCACGCCAAAAAAGTTGTCTGACCTCAAGCATCACCACAGCAAGCATGGCCATTGATGCTGCAGGAAGGGCTGGGTGGTTTCTCAGGTGAGGCAAAAGGACCTGATAGATGCTGCAGATTTGTTTCCCCCCTGGTGGGGCTGAGCCACCTCCTCCTCAGTACTCTAGCTTCCTCAGCTCCACTGCTGATGGTAGGGGCTGGAAGTTGTAGTGCCTCACACTGTCCTCTCACCACACAGCGGTGGCACGGGGGTAACACTGCTCACAGTAAGCTGTTCAGATAGGAGCTCTGGCCTTTCCATTGCAGGCCATGCCAGGTTGCAGTCAGTAGGACTACCTAAGGCCTGAAGAAGCTGCCTGCCCCTTTGCAGAACCAAGGGTTCTGATTTCCAGGTGAGTCGTGGAGCAGATGGGCATACTGCTTCAGCTCTAGTAGTGGAAAGATTCCCTACCTCCTTGCCAGAGCCCTGAGCAAATTTCAGAGAATTAAGCTTAAGAGTCTAAATCACAGCTGCAAAGGGTGCAGAGTGCAGAACTGCTGCACTTCATTGGCCCTTGTTTGAAAATAACTTGGCTTATAAGAGTACTTCTGAAGCTCTGTCTTGTTCATTCTCATTAAATTTATAGCCAAGCCAGAAAATGGAATATTTTGAATCATAAAGGATTTCAAATTAAAAAAAAAACAACAACACTTTTTTGATGTCCGTGAATTGTATGCTCAAAACAGTAATCTGTGTCACGCATACCATAGGAGTGTCATAACTATTGTGTCTGTCTCTATGGAAGCCTTAGGCAGGATAACCATTGACTTTCCAGCCCCTTTTTCAGACTTCTCATACAATACAATCATTCACAATTTTATTACTATACTGTATGTAAAGTATGAATTGTGCAGTTTTATTGATTGATCCCTAGTTAGGTAAGTGAAGAAGTTTAAT
This sequence comes from Oxyura jamaicensis, assembly GCF_011077185.1. Taxonomy (NCBI): domain Eukaryota; kingdom Metazoa; phylum Chordata; class Aves; order Anseriformes; family Anatidae; genus Oxyura; species Oxyura jamaicensis. The sequence continues at coordinate 640,871 of NC_048900.1, read as the reverse complement.
TGGTAACTTCTGGAGCTGATTGGTGATAAGGAAAATACTCTGAGAGTGATGCTTACAGTATTTTGGAGGAAGCTCTCAGGGACAGCACAGAGGTGCTAAAGGGAGTTGTTCTTTACTTGTCCATTGCCTTACTGTGTTGTCATTGTGCTTCTTTCCCACCTATAAAGCAGAGAAAGCATTAGTAAATGGTCTTAAGAAAAAATGTTGACATCTTGTTACAAACTGACATGCAAGATCTAAATAACGATTATTCTGCTGCCAAGTAAATAAGTTATTGTGTTAGTAACATAAATGCAGTTCTTGAATGCACTCTGAACTGCCTTGAGTTATATTCAGCTGAGTTATTGACATATTTATTTGCAATATTGAGAATCAAAAGGCACTACTTCATGTAGAGAAGGGAGTGGCAGTAAACAAAAGTAAAATTTACATATATTTTATAGCCTTAAGTCAAAAGTGAGACAGCAAGGTTTACAGAACTTGTAATGCTCTGTTTGCCTGGTGTACATAATGCCATTTCAGGGCTGTGCAAGATAAGGAGGTCAGGTGTCTTCTAACAGCACTGTTCTAGTGCACAAGTGTTTTTGTAAAGCACAGGTATCTTGAGCTTTGACCACTGTTGTAGCTGAGTTCTCAGAGGTTAACCGGGAAAGAACAGCAGGATGGAGAGTAATTATTGAAGCTGTGGGAGTATCAAAAAAGGCAAATTTCTATGTGAGTTACAGAAAATAAATATATGGTGACTGCGCAGCATGGTGTTAATGCTGCATCTAGCATACACACGATTATTTTCAAAGAGTCTGTGTGAATTATATATATATATATATATCTTGATGGGTTAAGTAGGTGGTGCCGGGAAAATTATTGTGATTTTAGTACAGAAAGTCCTGAGTTTATTCTGATCGTGTTAAAATATAAACATACCTAAGCATAATGGTATTTCAGTCTGAAAACACCTAAAACTGGGTTCAAGCACTGTCTTAGTGCTTGAACTCTGCCCAACATGAGTAACTGAAAATCATCAATTAACGTTGTATTTAGTCATATTACTCTGATTGGATTATTGTTTACATGTCACAAAAACTCAATATTTGGGGGATTGGGCATTTTCTGTTGAAGAGCAAATCTTCAACAGAAGATTTTCTGGGCCGGACCACCATCCCCCTCAAGGAAGAGCAGCACGTAGATGGGAATGTCTGCTCAGTTCAGCAAGGGGAATATTTAGCACCTGTGCTAAATAATTATTTTTCTCAGCAGGAAGTAAATGCCAAAACTATATCAGAAAGGGTCAGTGGGATGGAATGGGAAATACGTCCTCACTGGGGATTAGCTTGGTTAGATTATAACAGCTCTCAATTTTACATAAGCTAGGCAACACCTGCAGAAAGTACTTTTACCTGTGATCCTCTTACAGGTCAATCTTGGAGAAAAACCTTTACTAGACCTCTGCCATCACCACACTTTTAAGTTTCTGTATAACAAAATAATTTCCTTTCTTTCCCTCAAGTCCTTACTTCTTTCCTTCCTTAAAAGCAGTTCATTGAGAACATGTCTTGGCAGAAAACCAAAAGGTTTATGAAGCTGCCCAGAAAGAGGGTTTTACAGATGCTGCTCACTAGTGTTTTCTTTCTTCAGATTTGGTAACTTTCTCAATTGCTTTTATAGCCTAGGAATATCTTTACTGGGCAAGTGAAACTAGTGAGAATTAAATCAATGAAAAAATGGACCCAATCCTTTTTGATTTCCTGATAGAAATCACTTTTACAATAAACTTTTTGCTCTCTCTAAATATATACATTATATATATATATATACACACATATGTGATTGTTTATAGTGTTTGGTTACAAACGTGATGCATCAGCTCTTTCTCTGTGTTGGTTGTTCAGGCAATTGAATGAGTAAGTTACAGATGCAAAAACACTTAGCAAGCAAATAACCTTACTGAGAAGAACCCCTTTAAAAGGACTGAATATGTGTTAAGTTTGTAAAATGGGGGGGAAACAACTGTAGTGATAATAAATACAAAACCAGATAACGGGCTCTTGTCTTGAGATTTGAAAAGAAAGAAGAAAAGCTGTAAGGAAAAATAAGTGATAGAATTAAGACCTTAATTATTAGTCATTTGTGTATTTCTAAGAAGAAAAAAGCTATGTTCTTATTATTTCATCCAATAGCTGGTTTATTCCTTTTACTTCATGAAAATATGGTTCACATATTTTGGGTCTTTGCCACCAAACCACAGGCTGTTCTATGGTTTGCACTAGATTTTGGATGACTGACAAAACTCACTGAAAAACAAGTGCTATTTGTTTTCCTGTGCCTAGTATTTAACGGGAAATCAGGAGTCTAAATTTCCAATCAATTGTTAAACAGACCCAGATGTGAACAGAGCGCTCTGCTAGGAGAAGAGGGAGGGAGGATAGGAAATGCATGACTAGTGAAAATTTGGTATAAATAGTGACCTTTCACTATTCAAAGTAAAGTCCTGTAGATTTTCAGTGTTGTGTAACAGTGTGAAGAGGAATTCAAAAGGACATTTACATTTCTGTAGAAACTTGGGGTTTGGGATTTTTTTTTTTTTGCTTAAATCTTCATCATTCTTCTACTCAGAAGCTGGAAATAATCCCATAGTTGCACTTTTCCATTTGGCAGAGCTCATATTCCCCCTTCTCTTCCTCACACTGTTTCCTTGCCTTTTGCAAGAATGGGAAAATAACATTATTTGTCTAATTAAAAACAGTGTTTAGTTAACAGTAAATATTATTGTGCTTTTCATAATAGTAACTTTCCCTAGAGACTTTGTCATGTGACCTGATTCACCCCCTTACAAAATGCTGCTTTTCTAGTCTGTATAACTGGTTAACTCCCAGGTACATCAGGGGGACCTCAGGCTACATGTGGTGGTTCTTCTGTTCTTGGCAATTGATTGGAATGATTTTGTCAGCAGGGATGGCAGGAAATGACAGGGTGGTAAATACATGTTCAAAAGTGATGCTTTGGCTGCATTCAGTAAAAACAAATTTAAGAGCACAATAACCCTAGTAAGGCATTTGCTGGTAAATTTCAGAAGCAAGGTGGGTCTGTGTGCCTTAGTTTCTCCTTTCACAGGATGTTTAAGCCCTGCACTTTTTTTTTGGAGCTTGGTTTGCTGAGTATATCACATAGGTCGTTAGATCCTCTCCTGTCCCAGGTGATTTAAGCCATCTTTCAAAAGTTAGACTTCATCACTTCATGTTAAACCAAGTTGCAAGAGTAAGGAAAATAATATTCTGGTATTTAGAGACCAGAGTGTGTTCCCAGACCCAGGCTGAAGTGTCTGGAGCAGGTATCTGTGCTGGTCTTGTCTCTTCTGTACTGTCGTAGCACCATCCTCTCTTCACTTGCTTCAGTAAAAGGGGGCTTTAGCTAGTGGAAGTTTACAGAAGCAAGCAGCAGATTTTGGCAGACTGCTGGTGTTAGCGACGTGGAGGAGATAAATCACAACAGGTTGTGTTACTGAGTCATTGATTCCAGTGGAAATTAGAGCTGCAGTTGCATAGATATGCTTTAATTCTCCCCTTCTCTCCTTCCACTAAATTGAGTCTAACTTGAAACAGAATTCTTGAAAAAGCTTCTGCTCCCTTATTTTGCTCAGACCAACTCAATGAATTGCATTTATTAAGATGATGTTAGATTAATGTCAGGTGAGTGAACAATTACCTGTTTATGATTAGGGATCAGCAGGAGTTTATTAAATTTTGCAGATAGATTTCCCATTCATGTGATTTTTTTTTTCCTATTTTATCATTCTAGTAACTGTTCTCGTGGGGGTTTTGAAAGTTGTACTTGCTTTGATATGGTTTCAACTTCGATGGAAAATCCCAGGATTTTCTTTCTAGATGCATAAATGTGCACGAGTGATCCCACAGGGTTCTGTGTTCATCCCAAGAAAGAGTTGAGCAGCCATAATTCCTATCAAGATATGTGGTAGTTGGTGAAGTCAGCATCTCCTAGGAAGATGGGATAAAAAAAATATACTACTGCCTGAAAGCATCTTATTTCTGTGGCTGGTAGGGAATATGAAAGCTGATAGATGATTCACAAATATGCAGCATGTTTGTCGCATCTTATTTCAAAAGCAGCATGTCTCTTAGCTAGTTACCAAAGAGAATTGTTCTCTTGGTGATTGTGCTGTATGCGAATTTTTGAACAATAAAGGAAGTATTTTTGAGTTTCAGAGCACCTGGTATTTCTCTGTTCATGGCTTCACATTTTTTTCTATAAGGGGACCAAAGCCCATCAAAATACGTTATCAAAAACCACTGGCTGAGTCTCAACTCTATGTGGGCTGCTCTGAAAGTTGGTTCAAGTTTTTTAATTTGATTCTGAGCAGATTTACTCCTTTCCTACTTGTTCTGTCACAGATCTTACACTATATAAAAATACGAAGGGTCCTGCTTTCCTTCTGATTTGTATCTCTCATCCTCTGCATTATGATGGCTTTGTCATTTGGGCTGGAGGGGCTGTTGCTGTGAGGGGAGGGATTGATTCATGCTGCAGACGCTAAACTTTGTATTCTGAGTCATCTCCCAGAGGTGCCTACCTGTCTCTTAAGGCTAAATTACGAGCTTGCTTCCTATTTGGGTGTTCTGAATTACAGCTACATTAAATGCTTAAAATGTCATAAAGCAAACAAAATAAATATCCCCAATGGATCAGGTTCAAAGAAAAAAAAAAAAAAAAAAGAAAGCAATAAATCTTTAAAAAGAGAGAAGGAAATAGGTGAAATAAGAAACAGAAAATTCTATTTTGAGTGTGTGCAGTGCTCATGCTCACCAGTGTATATATTTGAGGTGACTTAGGGTTGCTTCTGAGACATGATCCTTCTGAGGAACAGAAACTTGCACAATTTAGCACTTATGCCAGGTAGCTGGTGTCCTGAAGTACCATGGCAGAATTGCAAGAGCAATTTTTGTGAGACCAGAAAGTTTTCCTAAGAGATGAATAAAGGTTTTTTTTTTTTTTTTTTTTTTTTTTTCCTCAGGATGGGTATATAAGTTTCCTTGCTTCTGCAGCATGCAAAGAAAATTGCAACCCCTGTTTCCTCTAGTGGTCAGCAGTGGGTAGTAGCATATGTAATCAAAATATCTTTCCTAACCATGGTGGAACTCTCAGATTTTGGTTACAGATTTGCACGATACTGCACTTGATCCTTGGTCCCTCTGACTGCAGGGCCTTTTGAACTGCATTCCTCACTGTGGTTGCTATCTGTGGTTGGTATCTTTTGGGCCTGCAAACTGATTTTTCCCCGTCAGGCCTGGAAGTTCCTCATTTAGCCTCAGAAATGTGGCAAGGCATGTAGATGACCTCAGCAGCAGGGGATGTTTCTGGTGCAGTCATCTTTAATGTCCTCACAACAACAGGAAGAAATAGAGCTGGGGCACATTTTCCACTCTGCAACCTCTGAAAGTTACCACTGAAGAAGATGAAGTAGGGAGACAGAGTGCCTGTGGCACCAGTTTCTTATTTACCCAGTAGGCTGTGTAATGAGTGCTCATATAAAATTTGTTGACATATTCCTAAATACATAAAACATTATTTGGTTCGAATCCTCAGACTGACATGTCCTAAGTACTTCAAAGAGAACAGCTTTTGGTTTGTTCTGAAGAGTAAGTAGTTAATGTTCAAGGCAGGTGTTGAAACAGCGACGGTTGCCTTTTTTGGAAGAGTCTGTTGAATTCTTTCCAGAAAAAATAACGTGCTTGGCTCACTTAACATTGCCTTAGGTCCATGTAGTAAAAATCGTAACATTGGCAGGAACAGCAGAAGTCTGCACTCCTTTTAAAAACATGGTAGTGGAACCACCATTTCTAATAGACTTCAGTGTGATTAAAAAATGAATGATGATAAGGTTTGTGTTTACTTAAAGATTTTACTGTATGATCATTAGTTGAGGATGTTTGTGCCAGACTTTTTGGTGATTCTGCTTTCTTTCTGTCCATTCATCCCTAGTAATACTCAGAAACTTTGGGGTACATTGATAGGACCTGTCCTACAGGAAGGCATTTGTCATGCAATAGAAGGATGCAAAACGATTTCAAGTTTTAATTAATAATAAATGGAAAACGTTACCAGGGGTGGCGCCCCGCTAGACCTTCTCTTCACAAACAGAGAAGGACTGGTGGAGGATGTGATTGTCGGGAGCTGTCTTGGGCAGAGTGACCATGAAATGGTGGAGTTCTCTATTCTTGGCAAGGCCAGGAAGGGGACCAGTAAAACCACTGTACTGGACTTTCGGAGAGCTGACTTTGTGCTGCTGAGGACACTGGTTGGTAGAGTCCCTTGGGAGGCGGTTCTGAAGGGCAGAGGGGTCCAGGAAGGCTGGGCGCTCTTCAAGAGGGAAATGTTAATGGCGCAGGAACGGTCTGTCCCCACGTGCCCAAAGACGAGCTGGCGGGGAAGAAGACCAGCCTGGCTGAACAGAGAATTGTGGCTTGATCTTGGAAGAAAAAAGAGGGTTTATAATCTTTGGAAAAGTGGGCAGGCCACTAGGGAGGACTATAAGGATATCGCGAGGCTGTGCAGGGAGAAAATTAGAAAAGCCAAAGCTCATCTGGAGCTCAATCTGGCTACTGCCGTTAAAGATAACAAAAAAACGTTTTTATAAATACATCAACACAAAAAGGAGGACAAAGGAGAATCTCCATCCTTTACTGGATGCGGGGGGAAACTTAGTTACAAGAGATGAGGAAAAGGTGGAGGTGCTTAATGCCTTCTTCACCTCAGTCTTCAGCGGCAATTCTGATTGTTCTCTGGATACCCAGTACCCTGAGCTGGTGGAAGGGGATGGGGAGGGAGATGTGGCCCTCACTATCCATGAAGAAATGGTTGGTGACCTGGTACGGCACTTGGATGTGCACAAGTCGATGGGGCCGGATGGGATCCGCCCAAGGGTACTGAAAGAACTGGCAGAGGTGCTGGCCAAGCCGCTTACCATCATTTATCAACAGTCCTGGCTATCGGGGGAGGTCCCAGTTGACTGGCAGCTAGCAAATGTGACGTCCATCTACAAGAAGGGCCGGAGGACTGACCCGGGAAACTACAGGCCTGTCAGTTTGACCTCAGTGCCAGGGAAGCTCATGGAGCAGATTATCTCGAGAGTCATCACGCAGCACTTGCAGGGCAAGCAGGCGATCAGGCCCAGTCAGCATGGGTTTATGAAGGGCAGGTCCTGCTTGACGAACCTGATCTCCTTCTATGACAAAGTGACGCACTGGGTGGATGAGGGAGAGGCTATGGATGTGGTCTACCTTGACTTCAGCAAGGCATTTGACACCGTTCCCCACAGCATTCTCCTCAAGAAACTGGCTGCTCTTGGCTTGGACTGGCGCACGCTTCGTTGGGTTAGAAACTTGCTGGATGGCCGGGCCCAGAGAGTTGTGGTGAATGGAGTCAAATCCAGTTGGAGGCCGGTCACTAGTGGCGTTCCCCAGGGCTCGGTGCTGGGGCCAGTCCTCTTTAACATCTTCATTGATGATCTGGATGAGGGCATTGAGTGCACCCTCAGTAAGTTTGCAGATGACACCAAGTTAGGTACGTGTGTCGATCTGCTCGAGGGTAGGAAGGCTCTGCAGGAGGATCTGGAGAGGCTGGACCGATGGGCCGAGGTCAACTGCATGAAGTTCAACAAGGCCAAGTGCCGGGTCCTGCACCTGGGGCGCAATAATCCCAGGCAGAGCTACAGGCTGGGAGATGAGTGGTTGGAGAGCTGCCAGGCAGAGAAGGACCTGGGAGTGATGGTTGACAGTCGGCTGAATATGAGCCAGCAGTGTGCTCAGGTGGCCAAGAAGGCCAACAGCATCCTGGCCTGTATAAGAAACAGTGTGGCCAGCAGGGCCAGGGAGGTGATTGTCCCCCTGTACTCGGCTCTGGTGAGGCCGCACCTCGAGTACTGCGTTCAGTTTTGGGCCCCTCGCTACAAGAAGGACATGGAGGTGCTCGAGCGAGTCCAGAGAAGGGCTACGAAGCTGGTGAGGGGCCTGGAGAACAAGTCTTACAAGGAGCGGCTGAGGGAGCTGGGCTTGTTCAGCCTGGAGAAGAGGAGGCTCAGGGGTGACCTTATCGCTCTCTACAGGTACCTGAAGGGAGGCTGTAGCGAGGTGGGGGTTGGTCTGTTCTCCCATGTGCCTGGTGACAGGACGAGGGGGAATGGGCTTAAGTTGCGCCAGGGGAGTTTTAGGTTGGATGTTAGGAAGAACTTCTTTACTGAACGGGTTGTTAGTCACTGGAATAGGCTGCCCAGGGAAGTGGTGGAGTCACCATCCCTGGAGGTCTTTAAAAGACGTTTAGATGTAGAGCTTAGGGATATGGTTTAGTGGGGACTGTTAGTGTTAGGTCAGAGGTTGGACTTCATGATCTTGAGGTCTCTTCCAACCTAGAAAATTCTGTGATTCTGTGATATTGTGGGTTATATATGGTCTCTGCATTTGTTGTGAATGAAAACTGTAGTTGACTGTCCTAGATGATTGACTATACTGTGAATTATTACATTAAGTGCATATAAGAACTGGTGAATGAGAGTATATTTTCATACTTTGAGAATATTTAATTTGTAACTATAGCCTTGTTATTCAGAGAAAATGTAACTTGTGTGCAAGAAGAGCTTTGTACTTTTTGAGCCAAGTTTGTAATGCTTGTAGTAGGGTTGAGAGGAGCGGGACTACTAAACTGGGCTGCCTTATGAATCAGGTCTATGTTGACCGCACTGAAATCACAGATTGTGATGACTGGTTTTGCGGTTGTTTGTATCCCATTAGAAAATGGTGTTCCATTAGGGTTACGAAGCCATAGGGCTATGAAGATGGTGAAAGGCCTGGAGGGGAAGACGTACGAAGAACGGCTGAGGTCACTGGGCCTGTTCAGCCTGGAGAAGAGGAGGCTGAGAGGAGACCTCATCACATTCTACAACTTCCTCGTAAGGGGGTGTCGAGAGGCAGGAGACCTTTTCTCCATTAACACCAGTGACAGGACCCGCGGGAACGGGGTTAAGCTGAGGCAGGGGAAATTTAGGCTTGACATCAGGAGGGGGTTCTTCACAGAGAGGGTGGTTGCACACTGGAACAGGCTCCCCAGGGAAGTTGTCACTGCACCGAGCCTGTCTGAATTTAAGAAGAGATTGGACTGTGCACTTAGTCACATGGTCTGAACTTTTGGGTAGACCTGTGCGGTGTCAAGAGTTGGACTTGATGATCCTTAAGGGTCCCTTCCAACTCAGGATATTCTATGATTCTATGATTGGTGTCATTGGTCATTAGAAAATATTGATACCTCTCCTCGGTTGATCAGTACAAGATGGTTTTGTATTTTTTAAGCAGGTATGCAATCAACCCTACACTGGACCAAATAATTTCTCTTGTAATGTGATGTTAAGCCTGTTTGTCTATTGTATGAGCAGTAAATCACCAGTAAATCACCATGAATCTTATGAGATTTCAGTAAAATAATGGATCTTAACTTCATTGAAGTGGATGGAAGTTTTACCACTGGTCCACTAACAGGAAGAACAAGTTTCAGCCTGGCTCACATGTGCTAATGTGAGAGCTTTTGAAGCCCTAGAAGAGTGTTGTTTTCCTACGCTACCATTATTGTTAGATCGAACACGGGAATAAAAAAATACAAAGCTGTCCATAAAAGTACAAGAAAAGCTGATCAAAGCTTTTTTTTTTTTTTTTAAACATTTTATTTTCCCTGCATGTAACCAATGTAATTGTATCCATAAGAAGGATTTGCCAACTTAGCATAGTTCCCAGCACTGATTTACAATGCATTATGGAAAGGAAATGCACTGTTGTACCACCAATGGCATTGAAACTTGCATGCTTTTTCCTATTAAAATCGCTAAATTACTGGGAGGCAGCAGTTCTTGTCAGGACTCTGAGCTGGAATCCTTCAAACTCAGTGTGTTGCACGTGAAAGCCTAAAACATCTGAGCTCATCTCAGCCCTGCTGAACAATATGAAAAAAACTTGAAATTCACTGGGCCCTATATTAGATCCTTTCTCTGCTTGTACTCATTTGTATTAAAATACCCTTCATTTTAATATCCAACTTTTTTCAGTTTAGAAAGCCAGTCTGTAGCTCTCATTTCTTCCCCAGATTAAAAACGGATACTTCTCCCTGCTTATGGATGCATTGAAATGGGTCATTTAAATGTTACTTCTGTAAAAATAATAGTAATAATTGGAAAAAAATCTAGATATGTGAGATGCGTAACAGTGGTTACCTTTTGCTACAAATTCCAGCAAAACAGATTGTATGATACAAACTGCCACTGCCATATGCTGACTCAATGAAAACTTTTACGTGCATCTCAGGTCTAGCAGGAAGACTAGGTAAGTCTTTAAACTAGGTAAGAAGGGCGATGGGGCTGAAGCAAGGTTTGGTGGAGCTGTGCCAGGGGGAACAATAGCAAGGCCGGGGAATAAGGTAATGGCCCAGCTGAAGTGCATCTACACCAATGCACGCAGCATGGGTAACAAACAGGAGGAGCTGGAAGCCATTGTGCAGGAGGCAGGCTACGACTTGGTTGCCATCACGGAGACGTGGTGGGACAACTCTCATGACTGGAGTGCTGCAATGACTGGCTATAAACTCTTCAGAAGGGACAGGCAGCACAGAAGGGGTGGTGGAGTGGCTCTCTATATTAGAGAGTCTTTCGATGTTGTAGAACTCAAGGCTGGGCATGACAAAGTCGAGTCCCTTTGGGTTAGGATCGGCGGGGCCAACAAGGCTAGCGTCCTGGTCGGGGTCTGTTACGGACCGCCGAACCAGGACGAGGAGACGGATGAGGAGTTCTACAGGCAGCTGGCAGAAGTTGCGAAATCGTCAGCGCTGGTTCTCATGGGGGACTTCAACTTCCCTGAGATATCCTGGAAGCACAACACAGCCCAGAGGAAGCAGTCTAGGAGGTTATTGGAGAGCGTGGAAGATAACTTCCTGACACAGCTGGTTAGAGAGCCTACCAGGGGTGGTGCCCCGCTAGACCTTCTCTTCACAGAGAAGGACTGGTGGAGGATGTGATTGTCGGGAGCTGTCTTGGGCAGAGTGACCATGAAATGGTGGAGTTCTCTATTCTTGGCAAGGCCAGGAAGGGGACCAGTAAAACCACTGTATTGGACTTTCAGAGGGCTGACTTTGTGCTGCTGAGGACACTGGTTGGTAGAGTCCCTTGGGAGGCGGTTCTGAAGGGCAGAGGAGTCCAGGAAGGCTGGGCGCTCTTCAAGAGGGAAATGTTAATGGCGCAGGAACGGTCTGTCCCCACGTGCCCAAAGACGAGCTGGCGGGGAAGAAGACCAGCCTGGCTGAACAGAGAATTGCGCCAGGGGAGGTTTAGGTTGGATGTTAGGAAGAACTTCTGTACTGAACGGGTTGTTAGGCACTGGAATGGGCTGCCCAGGGAAGTGGTGGAGTCACCATCCCTGGAGGTCTTTAAAAGACGACGTATAGATGTAGAGCTTAGGGATATGGCTTAGTGGGGACTGTTAGTGTTAGGTCAGAGGTTGGACTTGATGATCTTGAGGTCTCTTCCAACCTAGAAAATTCTGTGAAGTGTTTTCTGAGGAATAAACCTGTTGTTAACAGGCATTTAAGTACTACATAGAAATTGCAGTGAAAATGTGTTATTGCAAGCAAATTCAATCATTTAATATTTAGAAGTATTGATATTTTCTCAGTTTTTCTCAAGTGTCTTAAAAGGTTATGCTGATAATTCTTTTCTCTGATACTGATCATAAAAGTACTAAAGACGTTATGAAATAGTGTAAATGATAAGCAATTGCTGTAGTTCTTAGATGCACTGTACTATTTTGATGTAGTTAAGGAGTTTTGGTTCCTGAGAGTGGATTGCCAGCATTTATTCAATATCCCTGCAAAATAATAACTGATTAAGCCCCTTAAATCCTCCAATCTTTATGCACGGTATTCTTTTTTCTTGATAGGCTAGGGGTCTACAAAGATGTCCCATTTGTCTTGGATACAAAAGATGGCATAGCTAAGAGGTGCTGCATAAGCGCTCTCTGCATGACCTGTCTTGTGTTGTTAGAGTATTCTTCATCCTATAAGGCTAGGCACGCTATAAAATCTGAGCATTGTAGAGGTGCCCCACAAAATCAATCCATGGTGTATCTGCTTCTAAGTAGTGAACACTATTTGCTAAATACTACTTTTAAAGATAAATGTGTTTCTGTATTTTCCTGATATTGTAGGAAAGTTTCCTAAAAAAAATATCTAGATTTTGTTTTGGAGCAGAGTTTTATTTCTTATTTGCGAAGTATAGTAATGTGGTATATTGTGTGTTACACTATAAATACCTTTTTTTTTTTAATTTAAAAGAAATATTGTCAGATAGTCATATGAAAAACAACAATTAAGGAAGATCATTCAGAATTGGAAAAGATGTTAGTTTAAACTTTGAAAACTATTCTGGCAAAAGCATAAAGGATTCCTGAGTTGTTTTTTTTTTTTTTTTTTTTTTATGACAGGCTTGATCAAATTGAACTCTGTGAATTACATGGGTCTTCTCTTAGAGGAGAGAGTTTGTGATATGTGCATAATAAATGCTAACATAATAGCTGGAGGCATGGAGAAGAACTTTTGAAATTCCACGTGTCAAAGGGTGTAATTTATATGTCTACTTTGACAAATATTTGTATGTACTAAACAAACTGATAGAGGACATCATGAAATGGTGCTGTGAAGTAAACAATAGCTCCAGGGAAGATAATGGTTGACTGATGTTAGCTAATTTTATCTAATTGGAACCTGACTCCAGATAATCTGTTTAAATGTTGTTGATATATTGTGTTTTTTACAAGGTTAGAGACATACTTATTACCATTATGCTGCTATAGCTTGTAAATAATTCTCAGAATGGGTTGGAAATTGTTATGATGTATTTTTCATTCTTTCAATCATTACCATTTTAGTTTCGATTTTCAGTTAAGGGAAAAAATTTTCTTTTCCACCAAAGAAATCTGGTTTAGTAGAAAAGTACTCTGGGATCCAGTAAAAACACCTGATATTGCAGCAGTATGTATTAGAGTGAGTATATTCTCTTGCTCCGGGTTTCTTTCTCGCTTGTACTCTGGTGCAAGACCTAATATATTAACAGCAATATTTTAGTACTTCTGGTCAAGACCTAAGTTAATATAATCTATTTATAATGTTTTTTCTAAAGAAGTCATTTGCTTTGTGCTAGCTCAAAACATATTTTTCTCTTACTGTAAGTAAAACAACAGTAAACATTTCCTTTTCATGGCCTTTCTCTTTTCTTTCTCTCTCTCCATTGGTCTTTTTGCTGAGCTTGAACTCATTCTTTCTGATATGGGAGTGACTTACTTCAGCAGTTCCTAGGTTTATTGAGCTTCACATCTCTCCCTTCAGTTACTCGGACCGTGTTGTTCTTACTCCCTCCTGTTTTCCCTGTTGTCGTCCAGCCCTCCTTTTTGCAGCATTGTTGCACCACTTTTGTCAGCAGTACAACATCTGAGTAGTTCAGAGCCCCCATTTATTCAGCTGCCTTGTGCAACCCAGCCAGGCCGATAGGTTGGGAACACTGCTGTTTAAAACAGCCACTTCAAAAAAAAAAAAAAAGAATCATTATGCAGATGTTAAAACATGTGAAGTTTAGGCGTTGTTTGAAGCAAGCTGTAACTGCAGTAAATACATGTGGGTGTGCCAGATTACATTGCTTTAACAGGCTACCTATCTGTGCAGATAAATATACCATATTAAAAATATGTTTTTATTCCCATCAGGTGTCTTTAGGTTCTGTTGTTCAGTTTGAGAAGGGAAATTTCTCATTGTCAGCAGAAACAGAAGAAAAGCTTTTTCCTGAGAAAAATGAGTATCTGCTACAGTGGGCCCAGAAGGAATATGGATCAGTTACGTCTTTCACCGAACTCAAAATATCAAGAAACATCTATATTAAAGTAGGAGAAGGTAAAAACAAAACAAAACCAACAACAAAACAGCACAAATGAACAACAGCATGATACTTTTAAACATTGAGAATAAGTCTCACTGTAGTAGTATTTAACTTTTTTTAAATATTCTGATCATTAAGCATACCTCTTACTTCCCAAAAGACATGAAAGGGAGAGGCAAAGAAATATCAACAGGTCTAAAGACCAGACCTTGGATTTAGATAGCTTTTAATGGATTCTGGTGTCATGATTGTATGTTCATAAATACAGACGCAAAATAATTAGCTAGAATCTTACAAGAATCAAATCTTCACCTTTTAAAAGGAATAAACTACTCATGGTGATTGTTTGTGTGCCTTCACGTAAAGAACTGAAGTGGAGAACCTGAGGTAGGGGGCTATTTCTAGAAAGACCTGAGCTAATTTTTTTTCAGTATACCCTTGTATAAGGATCCAGAGTACTCTGAGCAAAGAATTACTTTCTTCCTCATGAAGGTAAGTTGCCCCAGTCTGATGTCCCTGTATATTTTCACCCCAAGGAGCAAGGTTTCCTGTCCCTGTGAGCTGCATGCCAAATTCATCATATGGCTAAGGGGAGCTGGGAGAGGACTCCTCAGGGATTCACAGGCCCTTATTAGGGTAGGGCTTTGGCTGTAGCTGTATAGCTGAGCAATATAAAATATGGGTCTGTGCATTAACTTCTGGCTCATGCTTACCGTCATCTGGCTGCTGGTCACATAATGTATTGTCTGCAGGGGACTTGCACCTGAGCTGTTCTTAAGCCATGGATAACTAACACATGGCTCTTCTCTTCGCTGTGGTCTTGGAGCAAGAATGTCAGTTCAGGAGAGTTTTATACATATCTCTATTCAAGTTTGTTTTCTGGAAAATACATAGTTAGCAAAAGGAATCTATCAGGGAGAGCAGACTTTCCTTATAGCACAGGATGATGAGGGTTGAAATTTGCTTTATTGCAGGCATGGCACGTTTTAAGATTTCAGTGATTGTTACTTAATGGCCTGTTTCAGTGATCTTTTTAGAACTCTGAAGATGTCATCTTAAGGAGTAAAGACTGGTGGAAGTGAAGTAGAACTGTTCTGAACTGTTTTGCAACTAGGGGTCCAGCTATTTTGAAATAGTAGAAATGAGTAGAACATTTTGGCAACACCCAACAAATACTGGGGAGCTCAGCATTTACTAGTGCCAGTGGCCTAGTCTAATTTAGTAGCCCTTCAGCAATTTTTATAGAGACTCCTGCATAGCTGAACTAATTGGCTACCAAAATAAACAAACAAAACCAACAACAACAAAGCAACCAACCAACCAAACAAAAAACCTTTTGTGGAGAGAATTTTATTTTTAACTACCTGCATGTAATCATTTGATTTTCTGAAGCATGAGGCTTGCCCCCCAAAATCGGAACATGGCTGTGTTGGTTTTGTCCAAAACCTGCCAAATTTGTACAGGATTCCCCTGTGTGGTTTTTGTTCTACTTGGCACCAATCTTGTATTTTAATGCCAGAAGATCATTCAGAAATACATTTATTAGCTTATTAAAGTGCTCTTGGAACGTTTATATGGGAGTAGTGGTCTCTGTGTTTCAGGGATGAACATTTAATTAGATATGTCAAAAAACAGATTAAATAGTTTGTTGATTTGCACGTCTCCAGTCAAAGTAGCTGAATATCTGTGAGTTTTGCATTATCTTTAGAATGTATTAACACACAATTTAATTATGAGTAAGTACACAAAATGGAACTTGGCAAGCAACCAAAATAGTTTCTGAGAAGACTCCTACAAACTAGCTCAACTGCAACCATATTTGATTTTGATTTAAATTCTTGGCAGAAGAATTAATGTGTGTGTGTGCATGTGGGGGAATTACGCATGTGTTCAGGGGTGGGGAGAGGGTCAATTCTTGAACTGCAGCAGTCGTGCAAGAAGTTCTATGAAAAACACATGGGACATGGACCTGTTCTGCTTCTCTGCAGAATAAACAATAGAATTACTAACACAAACAACAGTATATGCTGATGGACACTTAAAGCCTTTCCTACAAAAATCACACGACTCAAGTGCTTCAGTCAGGTACCCTCAGCTGCTAGTCTGTGAATCACAGCTAGTGGTACTTGTAATTTATAGAAGGTTGCATGAAGTCATTCCCTGCTGATACATATGTCTGATACAGATTTTAATGGCAGTATTCATTTCGTCTTTACTCAAGTTAGAAAAATCTGAAACTGGAAGATCTAACATTTTATATGCTGAGGCTTTAGCTGAATAAAGCAAAAAGAAAATGCAAGACCCGACAAAGAAAAATCTGAAGAAGGATGATATTTCATAGAATAAAACTGCTTCTGATGCTCTGAGTCCCTGAAATCAGTTTTGAAGCTACAACTGAAAAGGAGCTGAGAATGTGATGGAAGCCTGTCAAAACTGAATCAGAGCCAGATGCATCTGAATCTTGTTGATAGTGTCCATCAAGAGCACGAGCGTGGCTGGTCAAACACGGCAGGGCTGGTGAGCACAATGAAAACCAACAGGCTGGAAAGAGGGGTTTGAGCCAGTAGACATGAAATGAGGGTCTCATTCTTGCTTTGATCTGTGTAGTAAAGGAGGTGGCTAAGTGATAGCCATGCTAATTGCTATTAGATTCCAGAAAGCAAGAATGCTCACAGTGAAAGTCATATTAGTACACATTTTTCAGTAGAAAAGTTAGTTCATTCCTCATGCCTCAATAAGATATGATTATACAGGTCAGGAAGACTTATCAGTTAGCTAAATGTTACCTAATGCATCCAGTACCACCAATCTAAGTCCATGGCAGCTGTGCTAGACTTTAGGGAGATTATTTTCAACACAGTTCTAAATAATAAAAAAGTAAACCATAACAATAACAAGCTGAAAAATACTCCATGTGAAATCTGTTTACAAACTGTAGAACTGTGCTCCTGTCCTGGCAGAAGCTAAAGCTTCAGTCCTGACTCTGAATTTGCACCCTGTGCACACTAGTGCACTACCTGCACACAGACTTGCTGGGTTTGATACTCGTAGGTGAGTGCTTTGTGCTGTGCTTTGGTGGTTTGTCCTGTCCTTCCTTGCTCCAGCTCACTGCTCTAGGGTGAATACTGACTAGTAGGAGCTTCCAACCTCCCTACAATGACTGCAGACACCTTCCCTTTTTTAGCACAGTGCCATTTTAAAGTTGAGTTGCTGATCTCCTTAGCACTAAGGGCCAGTAAACTGCCAAATGCCTATGAAAAAGCCCTTCCATTTGAGTGGCAGTGTAAAATCCCAGACATCTTGCTCATCCCCAGCTTACACTTCTGAAAGGCAAGCTCTGCTTGGATGAGATTTTTATTGCTGAATTAAGCTGCTGTTGCCAAGGGCACCTGCCTTGGAGAGTGACACCTGATTAGCAGCTCTCATTTGCACAAAAATCTTTTAAGCTGGGATACTCAAGTTTTAATCAGTTTAGCTAGTTTAGCCTAGAGTCCCGTGGGCAATGCATAATTTGTACAGAAGACAGCAGACAGTGTCTGTCCTCCCCTTTAAAATGGTGGTGCTGCCCACAGAAACTACAGCTCCCAGTGTTCTTAATTGGAGCAGCCTGTGAGTGCTGGAGGGAAAGGCAGGGGCTGGCAGCTATGCACAACTGCAGCGTCTGCCTTCTGGCCAGTGGGGCTCCCTGGCTTCTGCGCCTTCTCGCCAGGGCCTCGCCTGACGTTACTCCAGGAGAACTTATTGGTAGTCTTTCGAGATTAGAGAGGTGTAGGGCCCACAAATTGGCTGTTTGATTGTTTTAATAAGCTTTTTAATGGGTTGCAGACACTTCCAGTACCTTTTTAAAGTAAGTAAACAAATATGAAGTGAAGAAAGAGAATAAGAAAGAAAATGTAGTGACCAAAGAAAATAGAAATGGATCTCCTTTTCTTTTCTGTTACAACCCCGATCTTGGTAACTAGCTGACACAAGAATAAATAGATTTAGTTGAAGCTGTGTGGGGAGGATGTGTGTACGTCAAGTAGCCAGCAACAGTTAAAATGAGCTGCAGAAGAAAAGCGTGCTATTGAGCAGGGGCCCAGGCTGGGGTGTCTCAGTGGTGGTGGCGGCGAGAGCAGGGGTTCTTTGAGGGCTGCAGAGGCATTGCGTGGAAGTGCCAGGAGCTGGAGTCAAGCTCTTTGCAATGGCTAATGATAGCACCTGTGGTAATTATCCCCAAACTACTTAGAGGCTAGTATTTTATGGCTTGACCTGTGTTGTAGCATGGCAACTGAGAAGCAAATACATATTATCTATGTATGTATAACTCTGTAGATAGATATAAATTCAAGTTCAGTATAGATCATTTGGGATTACTTTCCATTCTCTGCTGTTGTGGGAGGAGTTGGCAGAACTGCGGCTGCATTCAAGGCTAATCTGACAGGGCACATACCAGATGTTGGAGTACTTTCCTTGTGCAGTAGGAATCGTTACAGTCCCATACATCTTTCACAGTTTACAAAAGACAGCAAGATTAATATTCAAAGACTATGCTGTATAAGATGAGAAGAAACTGTTTCCATTGTAGCTGGGGTCACAGAAGTCCCAGGTCTCTCTGAAAAGTTGTATACCACATGCAAATGTACTTCAGGAATGGTGTTTCAGCTCTAATTTATGGAGCAAATGCAAAAGTGGTCTCAGCTCAGTTTCTAGGAGTTCATCCACAGCTTTACATACACAACCCATTATGTTTGTTGCAATTTTTTTCTACCTTGCTACTGTGCTTAATAGGAAGGCCACCTTTATCAAGCAAAGGTAACCGTTTGAAATTCTTTTCTCAAAAGACTTTGTCTTGAGCACGATACATAGTCTCTCTGTGTATTGTGATAATTCATATGTAAAGTTTTCTTAGAAATACAAAGTATTCTTATTTTTCAATTGATATACTGTTTCTTGAGGCGCAGTCATACAGGCTGTCCTTGAGAACTTTGTACCAAATGATTTTTTGTTTTGTTTTGTTTTGTATAGTAATTAATGCTTGTGATCAGCTAGGTAGTTAAAACCAAAAGAGATTATATACTGTAGAACTTCGCTACTTCAGTTATGGGTATAATGATTAGACTTCCTTTATATCAATAATTTGTCATCATTATCTTGCTACATTCACTTTTCCTTGCACTAAAGAACTGTAGTATTTCTACACCAACTCTTGACCGCACAAAATGTAGGAAAATATACTGAGCAAGGAAATGGAAGATATTTTCTGTGATCTTTTAAAAACAGCAAGTTTATAACAAGAAAAAAAAAAAACACATTTTCTATAGGTAGGAATTGAACATAGATGTTTTCTATGAGATAAAAAATATTTCTTTTGAAATTAAATATGCAAGGAACAAATGAAGTATATTTTATTTACTTATTTTGAAAAATGCTTACATACTTGAGTATTGTTTTGAGATTCCTTGGCGGGGGGACAGAGTACTTCTAAACTACAGATTTAGATATTTAAGAGAAGTTACATCAAAGGTGTGCTGTGTTTTTGCAATGGTGATTTCCCTTTCAACATTATGTTGATTTCTCTTAAGTACTTACAATAGGTAATAAATATACCTTTTGGCCTAGAGATCTATGCTATAAAATACAGTGCTGCACTGAAGTAGATGCTATACATACATTAATGTAAATTGATATTTATGTATGAAGCTTTTTTTTTTTTTTAATTTATTTATTTATTTATTTTTCTCCAGATCAAGTGTTTCCTCCCTCGTGCAACATCGAAAAGAATTTTCTCTCTTTAAATTACCTTGCGGGATACCTACAACCAAAAACAGCAGAAGGGTGCCTTATGTCTAACGTAGTCCAAGAAAGGGAAGTTCATATCATTGAGCTAATTACTCCAAATTCCAATCCATACAGGTAAAGTATCCTCTAAGTTGACTAAATCTGTCTGAAATCACAGCTAAGGATTTCATCTGTCTGTTGGAGATCAAATGGAGATAGTAATTTCATCATTACAAGAAGAGCTTGGCCTTTAGTACTTTACCTTAAGTAGAAACTAGTTTTTCAGCATGTAAAGATTTTGGATTCTGCTTCATGATTCCAGGATTTTTCTGGAAAAGACTGTAGAGCACAGTTTTCATGGACTATATCCTGCCTTCCCACAGACTGAAATTTTGCTCAGTCGACTGAAGTTTTCCAAGGCTAAGGTGTATAAGGCAATATGAATAAGGACAGAATCTTACAGAGAGGGATTAAGATGAGCCCACTGTATGAGGAGGTAAGAGAAGGGTTAAAAGTAATCTTGTCCTGTCACAGGTAATGATGACTGGTAGCAAAGCCAAGGGCACTGGTTCCCAAACAGTGATCCAGAGGTCACAAGTGATCTGTGGTAAATGATCCACAGTTAGTCTGCAGAATCATACCAGGATTTTCTGTAACATTTCCAGTTGAGTTTAAGAGATATCTTGATAATCTGTACAAAAATCTGTAAGAAAAAGGGTTGAGTTTATGAATATAAGCACAGAATTATATCATAAAATGGCTTGGGTTAAAATGAACCATAAGGACCATCTAGGTCCCAATGCCCCTGCCATGGATGGGGATCCCACCTGCTAGATGAGGTTGCCCAGGGCCTTGTCCAACCTGGTCTTGAGCACCATAGCAAAGTGTAGTGGTTAGGGGAAATTATTTAACTCTGTATGTGTTATTTCTGGTTATCTGAATTGTCAAAGGTGCTGTAAACTTCAGAGTTATGACTTAAAACATTCAGCCTTTGCCTGTCTCTCTTAGTGAGAGCACATGACCTAAAGTTTGCTTTCAGACGATCACACCTGAAAAAGCCTTTCATAAGTGCTGAGTTGCTAGAACAGAAATTTGCCATGAAACTTGCATGTTTTTTTTTCTTATAAGAAGAAAAGTACAATTTCATGAGAGATGAGATATAGTTGCAATCCTTTCTGCTTACTGCAGGCACTGGCTTTCCAGCATTGTCCACTTCTGCTCCTCATGAATTACATTCTAGCACATCCCGTTACTAATCAGAAAATCACACAGGGAGTCGGAGGTGGGAGGAGGGGTCTTTGCAAGAAGGGTAATTATCTCATTGCAAGATGCTAAACCCAGAGCCTGAAAATGCTCTCTTGTGTAGCAACTTGGGAGAGTAAGAATGTGCTGAGGTGTGTCGGAAGGCGAGTAGCTAACTCCAAAGCATTTGCCTGTCTATGGCAGTGGGCAGCAGCCCCATCTTCAGTAGAGCTGATCGTTGGCATCAACATCACTGTCACAATAAGTCCCTTGTAGCGTTACGCAGTGATGACAGCCATGTCTCTATCCCTCTTGGCTTTTGACTTTGGCTGAGAATGCATGATAGGAATTTGTTTTTCAGATGATAATGCTGCAAAGTGTTTAACTGTTACAATATTAAATTTTTAAAAAGAAATTAAGGTTGTTAATTTTCTTCTTGCTTCATTCTTGGTTATAAATATTATCCACGACTATCTTAACAAAGTTTATTCACGTAGAAACGTACAGAAGCTGAGCTGAATATGTGCAAAACTACAGGAGAGGAAACAAAAGGTCCCAAGATATTAAGTCTTAATGCAGAAGATTAGTTGAAACATGAGCACATTCTTATGACATGTGTCCCTATAAGATGATTTGGAAGTAAAGGCTTTTCTTTTGAATCAGTATTTTGCATGATGAGATATTATTGCTCTCCTTATTTTTCTGAAGTCTTGAAAATCTGGATAGTGTTCATCAATTTTCCAGCAATCAGCAGGCTGTACATCTGTTTTCTTTTCGTTTTGAAGTGAGTATATACCCAGAAGTATTGGAAACTAAATACGACTGCTTAATTCCTCAGCACACAGAAGATCCTATGCAAAGTAATTTCCACGATTTAACTGTGAAGGCAGAGACGTTGCCTAAATATAGTATTTGTGAATTTTTTTGTATTGACTTGCTTAATTTGTATTTTTGCTTATTTAAGGTATTGTTTTGAGTTTTAATATGGTTATACCCAGAAGAAACTCAAACAGCTGTATTTAGGCACCATTGCAGTGAAATAAGAAAACAGTATTTACTGTATAAAACAAAACTGCTACTCATAAAACTACCCTGCTCCAAATAATAACTGAGTAGCACACTTCTCATAAACAAAGAAACAAAAAATATTATTTGTCTAAAGAGTAGTTGAGGAATAGTTGTGTCTATTGTTATGTAAAATCATTTAAGAGTATGTGGAATAACAATCTGTTTTGCACATGTTGTGTTGTCTGGGATAATGTCCAGCATTTTAATCAGCTGGCCAGACAGTCAAAACACGATGGATTTAAAGAAGGTCGATAGCTGAAAATTTCTGGCATTCTGGTCTTACTTTCTCTCTATTTTCCACACACAGTGCTTTCCAGGTGGATATAATCGTTGACATTAAACCATCTCAACCAGGCGCCAAGCTTGTCAGAGACGTCGTACTTATCCTCAAGTGTAAAAAATCTGTCAATTGGGTTATCAAGTCACACAATGTCCAGGGAAAGCTGGAAGTGATTGTAAGTTAAGGCACCTTTTATTTTTGAGATACACCATGCTGCAGCAGTATAGAATCTATTTGAACATGAGGTAGTACTGTCCTATATTGATTTTTGAATGTATTCTTAGTTGCCTTTTTTTTTTTTGGATTATTACTACATTTCAAGGAGTAAATTCAGAAACTATATGTACTCTTTTCTCCTTTACATCACAGACCAACACATCACAGAAGTCAGGTGGTTAGTGCAAGGATTTAGGGTCTATGTCTTCCTGACTTATGTTGAAGTACCCTAAACATTGAGCTGGATCTTCATCTCCCTTCTTGCTGTTACTTTGGTGAGAGGATCTACAGGTTTATCTTAGAAGTTGGAAAGATGCCTGTGAATTGGGAATGGATAATTCTAGATACAAGTCATACACCCATGTTGCTTTAGAAGTGGAAACTGCCTTACTCCTTCCTTGTGATTCTAGTGGTCTCCAGCCTTCTCCCCTACCAATATTTCTGTCCCCAGCAAGTGTTTGGTCAAATTGACCTCACCTCTGCTCAGACCGCAAGTAATAGATTTAAAAAAATAAACAAATAAAACCAGGTTCTATAAAGCTAAGCCTTTGAAACCAAACTTACACATAATTGAAAGCTCAGATTCAGAATGATTTTTGGCAAAGACTCTGTGGCTCAACACTATTTCTACTAAGAAAATGCATTTTCCATTTTTTGAAAGAAAAAAAAAGAAAATAATGGCCTATAAATGCATGGCTTGTTTCTGTCTTAAGTGATCAATTGAGTGCATTGTAAAGTTGATCTTAATCTTGGCTCAGGACCAGCCAGTGGCCTACTGATTAACAGTTTTTTTAATAACTAAGGTATACTTTCAAACTCTGGCTATCTACATTTATAAGAATTTCACTTTGCTTAGTTGCTTTATCCATTCAATGCATGCAGGGCAATACTGATAGGATCCAAAGGCTGCTTGATCTAAATCTTTTGCATACCACTCTGTTTTCTTAGAATTTGACACTTGATTTTGAGAGTGAGGGATTTAAAAGGAAACAAATGATGGTGTTGCTTAGAAAACTGTCTGAAAATATTTTCTAGAGCTGATAATGAAATTCCCTTCTGATCCCTGGTGCATCTTTATCTTATGGACAGGAAAGGACATTCTGATCCTAACTAACCAGCCCTAAAAACATTGGACTTTAAAGTTTTATTCTGAATTATTGCACAAAAATCACCCCTGTATATTTAGACCTCTTAGCCAGTGCTATGTGGGCCTGCTTTAACAGGACAGACAATTGTGCATTAGTTCACTTCACGCTTGCAGATACCTAAAGTAAGGCATTGCATATCTACGAAGCTACCTCTTTGTAGATGATGAATTTTCCAAGCGAGGGTTTCTAGGGGATTTTAAAATGTTATTTATTAATTATTGCCAGTATAAGTAAAAATTATTTCTGTAACGGGTGGCAAAAGGCAACGTTTTATTTAGATCAGCAAAAAGAAAGTAATACTATATATGGAAATGTCAGTATGTTAGGCTGTATATTTATGTTAGGATTTGTGGGTGTTTACTGCTTCATTCATATAAGATGGCCCATTTTCTGAATGTATGTTTGTTCTCCTTTATTTATAGGGGAGTAGGGGAGGGAACTAAACACCTGCTTGTCATTAAAAAAGCATATACATCCAAGATTTAGGATCTGTTCGTATCTCCATTAAGCTGAAGGTCTTTCCAAGCCCAAATTTAGACAATGCATAAAAACATTACTAAACAATTAGGTAATGTTTCACAATGTTCTTTTTTTATTAGTTGAATTGGTTCCATGCACTTCAATTTTCCTAACTTCTTGCCCTCAACACAAGTCAGGATTGTCTTGAGGGGATTGTCAGATTAAGAGTGAAAGGTTAATGCTGCACTGCCTCAAACCCAGCACTGTGAGTTAAGGTCTAGGTTCATAGACAAGAAATAGAAAAACAAACAAACAAAACAAACAAACAAAAACTTTTGGGGTCATGTAGCTCATCTCCCAGCTTGGTATACTTCTTGAACATTGATGGACACAAAATTGAGTAAAAAGTGAGTAGCTTAGGTAAAAGAATTACACAAAATATGTGTAGTGCTTTTCTCATTGGCTCTTTGCACTCGTATGTCCTTACGTCAATTTCAGTTTCTGTGCTTATTGGATTATCTGCACTTCACATTGCTTCCTTCAGAGTGGGTGTCTTTTTACAAAACTATAGATAGTGTAGTACACAAAGAAGGGACATGTCAAAAAGATTTGATAAATTGCATTAGCTTCCATTTATTTCAAAGAAATGAGTGTGCTGAGGGGCAAAGAGTGAAAGAGGTAAAATGCACAGAAGAAATATCTGAAGATTTCAGAAGCTTGGAGGAACTGCTCTTTAAATGAGGAGAATTGCCTACCAATTTCTGAAATCATCTCTCTTTATTCTGAATAGTTTGTTGGGTGGCTCTGTTGATTGCCAGCACTACGTGTGAGGGCATTGACAGAAAAAGCAAGTGAAGGAAGGTGTGCCTATTCCTGCAAGCCCTTGTGCTTGGCTTTGTTTCATCGAGGCGATGCAGGACTGAACATTTACAGGCTCACTGTGGCATGGAGAGGTATAAACAAGCCCTGAAAATGGTCAGATGCCAGCTAAGACAATAAAGTTCTGGGATAATATTTATTCAGCTGTCTAATCTTGACAAAAAAGAAAAGGAAAGCAGAGAGGGAGATCAGCAAAATTGGGATAGCATAATAATTCCAGCCATTCAAAGCTGCGTGTGATAAATTGTATCCAGATTTGTATCTGTTGAAGAAAATAATATTATTTGATCCAAAACAGTAATAAAGCACTAAAATTAGGATACCCATGCTTCCTTTATATTTCTGTTCTTCAGTGACCTTTGCTGGTCATTAATAACTGTACTGCTAACAGTATTGTCATACCAGACACCTGGCACCTAAAAATCCCTTTAACTTCAGTTGTGAAGATTCGAGTGCTTAAAGAATGCAAAATTGCATTAGGAAGAAATGAGGGAGAGAGATCAAGGTAAATTATATTATTCTGTCAGAATTCATGAGCTTTAATCATTGCTTTGCTCAAAGGCTCTATTTCTGAAGTCATGTAGAGGAATATAACCCGCCTCTGTGACCCTGTGCAGTACGGCCATATGACCACTGTCTAAAAACAGGCTGGGCAGAAGCAAGAAATCAGTGCAGTAAATCTTTTGAAGTTCTAGAGCAAGAGAAAAATAACACTGTTTTCATGTTGAAGGAAACTAATGGGGATTTAAAATAAATAAAATGCAGTCTGTATGATGGAGAATGTAATCAGGAATGGAAATGAAAGTGTGTGCTGTACAGCATTAAATGGTGTAATCTGGATATAGAAAGTTCAGTCACACTGCAGGAATCATTGATAAGTGGGTCATTGTGCCCTTTACTGCTATGAGTGTTTAGCTTGTTTTGTAGTTCTTAATGTGATTGTTATAGTGATAACAGTAATACAATAAAAATAAATATATAAGGGCTTAGTATTGTGGGAATACATATTTACATTTAAGCACTTAAAACAAGTTAAAATGTAATATCAGTGAATGTTTTCTATCTGCCCCTCTGACAGCTAGAGATGCTTGTTGTATCCTCTTGATTTGTCTATTTGGACAAGAAAATTTGAAATTTTGCAACACTTTTACAGTAAAATGAAAGCTAAACGACCGTGGCACTCATCTGTATTCCATGGCTATTATTTGTAATTACCAGTACAACTAAGAGGCTGGCAAGTGTATTTCTGTGAGTTTGCAAGAACTAATGTAGTTGTGTAAAACTTATATTGTAGCTCATTAAATTTTAAATTTTATTTAGGTATAGAAAGTATATGGTGTCTTTTAATTAGTTTGGTCTGTCATAAAGGTGCATATTCTCACCTCACTGTTCAGCACTTCTCAGTTTTGAAGAAAATGCAGCATTAAACAAATGGCTATAAATACACCCCTCTTGTTTAGGGATTAACTACATCTGACCAACTTGACTGACTTTACTCCAGTACAGCCTGAACCAGTCAGAGGCTGGGAGGAAGGCAGAGCTTTTCTCCGGGTGTACAGCAGTTCTGTGTTTAAGATGGCGATTTATTTTATTTCCCAGGTGATCTCCATTTGCAAACTGCTCTGTTAATTGATAACGTAAAATTTCTCTCCAAAATGTGAAATCAGTGTTGGTATTTCATGTCAAGTATCCTTAAATGGTAGATAATGAGCCATGTTTTTCTTTGTTTGCAGACATCAAACAGTATTGGTTTTGGAAAGGAAACAGAACGATCCATGATTATGAGTAAATCAGTAATACCTGATATTCCTTCATCTCATGAGAGTTTGATCAAGTGGGCTTACGAGCATAAATATAGTCCTGTTACTTCCTACACAAAAGCCCCTGTTGCTAACAGATTTCACCTGCAACTTGAAGATACAGGTAAGCTTAAAGATGGACTTTTATTATATAGGGGAAAAAAAAAAATAAAAAAATTGCTGTATTGCCAGGTGTATGATGCTTTGAAATCTCTTTTCTCAGGTTTAAAGCTTTGTTGTTGAGTGTTGTACTACTTTCACTGCTCATTGTCAATTGTGCTGGGAATACATCTAACTGCTGGTTTAAAAACAACAACAACAGTCTGTGGCTTCTTGATCAGAAAATTCCAGGGAAATTGTATTGTGTCCTGTAGTGTTGGTGGAATTAAATGCTTATAATTTGTTCAATTCAGAAGCTTGACCATGCTCAGTGCTTACTGGAATGAGAGGACTTCAGTGACTGGATATTTTGTTAGTTAATAAATTCAGTTTTGACTTTTATCAAAAATATGAACATGTTTCTTTGAGACAGTTAAATGAACTTTTAAATTGTTTACAGACAAAACTGGCTTACCAGAAAAGTATTAGCAAATGGAATAAATACAACCATTAAAAAATTTACTTGGCCAAAGTCATTGCTGATGTAAATATATCCTGGTCTGTCAAAGCTAGTAGATTTGCATCTGCTTTTGCACTAGTTCTAAATTTCAGTCCCTATAACTTTTGTTTAGTTGTTTTGATAAACGCTTAGATTTACACAGATTTTATCAGCTGCACTCTGATGGTTTCCAGATAATTATCTGCTTGAGCCAGATGTTGAGATTTTGGCCCTGAGCAGTACTGCCTATAAGCCAGGAGATATATAGTGTTCTCATTTACTCATCATAAAGTTAACTCTCATTTAACTTCACTTTGGTTATATAAGTATATTGTGCCATCAGGTAATAGAAGAATTTCAGTCAGTGATTTGAACAGATAATATTTCAGCAGCACTAAAATAGTGTATTTCTGGGCTATGGTGTTTCCTTTATGTTTGTGGTTGCCTTTTTATATACAGTGAAGCCCACTCCTGAAAGTCCATTGTTAACTCTTAGTGAGGCGTATTTCTAGAAGGGATTAAATATACCAAGATTAAATGCCTCAGTAGCAACTAAACGCTTAGCAGAGGAATTGTGGCTGGTTACCTGTAAGGTAGAAAGATTCTACCTTGGATGTCTTTCAGGGGCTTCCTTTCTGGATAATATTTTTTTGGCATGAAAATTACTCAGTTATAAATTCTTCTGTGAAAAAAATATTTACTAACCTAATTTACTTTTTTTTTTTTTTTTTTTTTTTTTTTTTTGCTTTTAGAAGAGATGAATGATGAAGAAGATCATTCTCTTCCTCCAGAGCTGACAGAACTGCTGCCTGCCCCAAAGAATCCTGCATTAAATGATGGCCTGACTTTTCCTTTTCATATTAACAGAGGAAGGCACGACACAGTGGGAGAAGGAATTTTCCCATCCAGGGATTCAGTGGACACATTAATAAATCATGATTTTGAGCATTCCCTCCCAAAGCACAAAGAACCTGAAGAGGTTCAGGGCAGTGCTGATGTAGCCCTGTCAATAAAGTGTGATGACAAAGTCATGACAGTGGCTGTAGAAAAAGACTCTCTACAGGTATGTGTGATCTCGTATTGTCAAATTTGGGCAAACTTTTTTGGGAAGGCCATTTTGTTTGTATTTTGATTTTAAAAATAAATATTCTAAGAATATTACCACCCTCACCCCCTGAAAAAAAAAAATGTTTGAGGAAACTATACTGTGGATATCCTTTGCCATAACACTGGGTCTTGTTTCCTCTTCCCAGCAATACAGTAGTTCGTAGAGGGATTTCTGGTTAAAGATTTGCCATGTTGATTCTGTCAAAAACTACTCTATTCAACCATCAGTCAGAGTTTTTAATCTCCAAAATACAAAGAAGCTGCTTTTGGTAGCTGTGTAAGACCTGAATAGGTCTGCGAAGCAGCAGCTAAGGGGATGGAAAGTTAAAACTGTGTAGTCCACTGTTCCCCATTATGTGGTGTTTTATTCTGTCTTGACCATTTAGCAGCTGAAAGGTTGCTTGTGCCCATTTGCATTGTGGAAAAGAGCCTGATACAGACTAAAGCATTTTTAGCTCATTTTAGACCAAACAGAGTTTGTGTCAGCAGATTAATAATGAACCTGTTGTTTCCTTTGTTCCTTGTTACATTTATTCCCTGTCTGTCATGTATAACAGCATTTTGAGATTGACCTTTCCTGGATGTCAGTATAATGAACTTCACTTCCTCTTATCAGTGGTTATGAACAGTATTCTGAGCTGCACTTTAAGCAAGAGTCTAACACAATTGTATTTCAGCAGAGGTTACAGCCATTTACAAAGCATCTTTGTTTTAGGCTAGCGGCTACACGAGGATAGAGCTCTCACTGCTGGATCATTCTTGCAAGGCCAGGATGAATGGTACCCATTTCATTTTGGAGTCTTTACCAAATAAATGCGGGACACGGACAGCATATATCTTGGACAAGATTGTTTATTTTAACTCTGTGAGTATTTTAGAAAGAGGAACCTTCTTCTCTGCTGCACATCATAGTGGTACAAGGAAGCCATTGTAGTTAGCTTTAGACTTAGCAGAAAGGAGGAATCCTGATTTTTTCCTGTAGAGCTCAAACCTAGTTGCAGATACAGTCCCTGTATTCAAGGATGTATGAAGGCCATACGTACAGTGTACTGCTGTGGTCAGATAGTATACCAAAAAGAAAACGAGGAGTTGAGGTTACGTGCTTTTACAAAACAACAGAGCTGAAGTTTGGGGACCATCTGTACCAGTCTCAGAGAGTTTGCACATGCTTTCCCTATGCAGCTTTAATGTGCCCACACGTAAGCAACACTACATAGCTATAAGGAGGGATAGGAATAAAGTTCTGTGATTGCAGAGAGCATACCATTTAATTCACATGCTGAATTATTTAAGGTGATTTTTTTTCTTTCCGATTAGTGGGGAAAGTCTATCAAAAAGTGAGGAAAAGAGATTATATGTGCATGCTTCTCTTGTATTTTGATTCATATTTGCTATAAGTGGATGTATGTGATGAAGGGAATCTGAGCACTTTTATGTGAGTGATGATGTCAAGAAGCCTATATAGGTTCTAGAGACTGCTTCCACACTGGCTTAGTTTATGACCTTAAATACATTGTGACTAGTCTGGGCTGGAAAATAATGACAGGTTTCTCTTTCTGAGCTTTCCAGTACATAACCTTGGCGAATGATGGAAGTCCTGTGTTCCAACCCAAACACAGCTAAGGCAATTTCATCTGACCTTGCCTGGCTAAAACTGTTCTATATTGGCAAGTCTGTAGCACCTAACTTTAGAAACAATCTCAAACCCAGCCTGTGGATAGAAACATCTCCAAACTATGGAAAAGCACGTGTCTGGAGCTAAATACTGTCATTGTCCCTGTATTACGTTCTATTATGGTCCAAACCAAAATGGATATTTGCTGTTGCTTCTCTCATTTCTCCACCATGTCTTTACGAGCCTTGGTTACTCACTGAAACTGAGAATCATGTATGGATGGTATGAATGGAGTCTCAAAGAGAATATATGTCACTTCTTACTGTTTGCTTTATGTTCAAGAAAACAAATATGAAAGTCTTAACAAGGGAGGGGTCTAGCTGAGGAACTGCAGGACATAGATAGCTAAGAGAAAAAAGGAACTGTTAAGTGAAGAAATGGAGAAGTGTGGAAAGAAGGAAGAAAAACGGGGGGATGTTAAGTAGAAATTCAGAGGAAAAAAAGGGAAAAATGAAGAAAGAGACATATTTTGGGGTCTACATCTCTAGAAATATGAATTGAAATGACGGAAGAAAAAATCCTTAATGACCCTAATACTTTCAATGATACTCCGTGAGTGCATTAAGGAAAACTGTAAATTGTGAAAAATCACTTTAGAAAGCCATTTTTAAAATCAGTGTTGGCTATACAAATACCAGAGACAGAATGGAAATGCTTGAATGCTCATTTAGATACCAACACCCAGACCAGCACTTTTATTATTTTTTCTGTTTCTGAATTCTGGAAACAAACTAAAGGGTGTTCACAAAATGTAACCTACATATTTGAAACAGCTTTTGTGCCAAGCATTTAAGATGTTCTTTCACCATCTGATTAGCTGGTGCACTTCTTTTGGCCTTCACATTGTTCTGAAGAGAGAAGAAAATAATAACCACAGAGTGCTCAGTTATCATGTAATTTTATGCATTTGCAATACCTTTTGTGCAGATTGTCATTCAGCTGTCATCACCAGCAGAAAGCAGCGGCTTTGATGATGATGACATGGAATCAGGTGATAATGGATTTCCAGGGGATGCTGATGAGGGAGATGTTATTTTCTCAAGCTGGCCTGAAATAGCGGTATGTTACTCTCAGTTTTGTACCTGACAATAGAGGAGAAACCTGTTGTAATAAGCAGCTCACCAAAATTGCATTAATAATAATAGCAATTAATTTGTCTTTTACCACTTTTCCTCCCACTTCCATTTCTTGTAACCCTGCTGAAGAGTGGCACTAAATAGAAGGAACATGGGTGGGCCAATATTGTACACTCTAAACTTGTCCTTATCCAGCTACCATTCTTGACTCATGATGTATTTGTACTGGTGTATTTATTTATTTATTTATTTTTCAGTTTAATTGCACACTGCACCAGCCAGAGAAGGATTTTTTTAATCCTGCCATGTTCTGGCCTCCTGAACCACATGTCACCAATGTGACCTTCAACATGGAGCTGTACAAAACAGATCTGTTCCTTGCTCCCTCCCAAGGACTCTTCTCTGTTGCTGAGAATGGGCCAATATACGTAGAGGTAACAAACGATAAAGGCTTTCAAACTAGCCAAAACACAAGGTCATGCAACTGAGCCAAATTTGTGCTTGTCAGTAGAAAGGCTGCCTTGTGCAGTTGCTTTAAACAGGCAGGTATGAGGTTTTGGGGCTATGGAGAAGACAGAATATGGGTTAAGAAACAGGACAATGCTTTTGGTCAAAATCAAAGGATTCCTGCAGAATGGATGAACTTCAGTACAAGGTAGATTAGTCATTCTTATTAAATATCTGCTTTGCTGTGCAGAATTTAAGGTGGCCTCTGAGTTCTTGCTCTCAACTGTCATTTTCTGGTGAAGACTTTAGGGTTCATCTTACCCGGTAATACAGTTGAACCTCATCTGAACAATGTAGGCATGAACAAATGGTTACAAGTGTCTGTCTTTCAGCTGGTAGTGTTCTTAGGTTGTAAAGTTAATACAGATTTTGTGCTCTCTCTGATCCACTTACAAACTCCAGTTACAGGTCTTGTGCTCATCAGATGAGATTTAAGGGTAGAAGGTAAATAAGCCCAGCAAAGTCAGCAGCCATGAGCATAGTGGCTCGTTTGACATTAGAACAGTTTTCATTGCTGTTTCAGTGTCTTGTGACTCTTTCTCATTCTCTCTCTAGTGAAGAGGTTTCCACTAATTTGGAGAATAAAAGACCGTAAAGATTCATCTTGAAAATTTATTGTGTATAGTAATTTTAAAGGAGTTTTTCTTGGTCTTTGTACTATTATACAGCATGAAGACACTGTGTGATGGAAACAGAAGCATGAAAGTGGTGCCAGAGCTCCAGGTTTTTGTTTTTCCCCTGCTCCTGCTGCACTATAGGATCTGCTACTACAGCCTTTTCTACTTCCTTTCTTTAAAAATTATTGTGTTCATTTCAGGGCTGTTAGATAGCAGATAATCTGTGAAGGTCTATGGTTTTGTTTTTTGTTCATTTTCTCTTGCTTTTTTGAGACTAAAATACCAACTAAACAATGATAAGAGTACCACAGGAGCTTTGCCATATCCTCAGAGCTAAAATTAAACCCATTACATCAGTGAACAGATCTAAACAGATCTACTTATCTCTAACACTTCTGTTTGTTTTCTGCCTAAAAGACTTTAAACAATGCTATAGTGAAAAGTACTTAAGACAGTTGAAGCACAAAGAAAGTATGTCACCATCATTCAAGAATGTTTATAAAAGACACTTTTTTTTTTTCATTCGGCTAAAACCTGCTGCTTCCTTCAGCAATCTAGGATTAATTCCCTAGCTCTCTGGATTGGTCTGATTCTGGAGCTGCTAATTCAGACAAGTGTTCTGATTTCTTTATCACCTGTCCTGGCACAGGCCTTTTTTTTTTTTTCCTTGCAAAGTGAAAAGTCTATATCAGTTTTGGACTTCTGTGATTTTATTTTTATCTGACAGATTTTTTTGGCATTTGTTTGTTTTCCTTTTGTGGCTAATATATATACTATATATGTGTGTGTATATATATAAATAATAATTTTGATCAGTAAATTACTTAGGTCATAATCTATAAGAACTTTATCTGCCTTTTCCTTCTCTGCTAAAAAATGTGTTTAGTATTTTATATTTTGTCTCTTTTTTTCTCATTCCTGGCTTTCATATTCGTACCATAATTCTGGTCTCACCTTCCCTATTGTTCTTTTTGTTTCCTTGAGATACCATTCATCCTTTTGTTTACATGATAGTGTTTCATGATGCTGTAGTATACTTGTCCTCCTTGTCATAATCTCTGTTTTAAACTAGTATACACAGTCAGCTTGTTTACCTATCAATCTCAGTGGCTTCATTTTTATTTATTCGCTCCTGTTTGTTCTTTTTATAAGATGGTATCTCTTGCTTAGATGTTTCAGCCCATCCTTTCATCTTTAATTTGATTACTGCTCACATAGAGAAAAATGAGAAATGCCATTATTCACTGCAGAACTCAGAGCATCCAACCATTTTTCTGTATAAACCACAGGAAAATTAGGCAGGCTTTCACTTAAATATACATGCAGCACATAAAGATTAGGTACACACTTAAGGCACGTTTCTTCTTTCTAAGCAGAAAATTATTTCTTGTGGAACTGTTTTCATCACGTAGTGTCAATGGTTAGGCATAGCATTCCTGTTATTTATTAGAAGTAGCATGCTGCATTTGTTACAAATTCCATTTTTTTCATAATTATTCTGTAGCATTTATCGTCTATCTTCAAATTCAGGTGAACAACATCAGTGCTCTGCAAGTTTGCAGTCTTAGTTATTTTTCATTTTTTGAACATGAATTTCAGACTCACATTTCATAAAAAATTAGGGCTTTTTAGTAGACTTCTCCCCCACTCCCAGTCCAGGAATGCCACCCACACATCAGAGACCATGACCTCCACTCTGCCTCTGCATTCCACTCTTGGCTGGGGGTGGTTTCTCTGTTGTGTATTGCTTTTTCAATTTCCTTTTTATTTTTTTATTTTTTATTTTTTATTAAAGTTTCAAATAGACATGGATTTAGAAATCATCTTTCATAGAACTCTCATGAGCTGTTTGGCTGTAAAGAAAGCAGCTCCAGCTCAGTAGTTGCTTTCATTAATTATATATCTGGTCTGGGTTTTTCATATGATTTTGAAAAGATAAGGGATTGCTGTATTTTGCGTGTTTATGCCATTAAGCAGCTGCTACTTTTGAAACCATATATTTTCTCTCTCTGTCTGACAGCCTACCCTTAACATTTAGCCTTCAAAACAGTTCAACATGGAAGTGTCACTGGATCACTGCTTTAAATAAATGTTGAAAATGTGAATGGAACTTGAACAAAAAATGAGATCTGAGATCTTACTATGTTTTTTTTTTTTTTCTTTTTAATGCAGGTGTCTGTGACCAAAGCTGACAGATCCTTGGGCTTTGCCATTCAAACATGCTTTGTTTCCCCATTTTCAAATCCAGATAGAATGTCTGATTACACCATTATAGAAAATATTTGTCCTAAGGATGAATCCGTTAAATTCTACAGTACTGAGAAGGTGAACTTCCCAATAGCACATGCACAGAAGGACAAAAAAAGATTTAGCTTTGTGTTTAAACCAATATTCAACATCTCACTGCTCTTTCTTCATTGTGAGTTGACTTTGTGTACAAATAAAGACAAAGATACTGAAGGACTGCCTAAGGTCAGTAATTTTTTAAAGTCGAAACTTCTGATTTAAGAGAAAATAAGATTTATTTTTTAAATCTGAAATGACTAAATGCTTTGCTGTTGGATTGATGTAATGAATATGATAGATCTAGACTCAAGATTTTAATGGATAAGAGTCATGATGCTATGCATTTTGACTGCAACATTTACTGTTTCTATTTAAATCTCATTGTATGGGATAAATAGAAGTTGCTTTTCATTATGCACGTGGTTCAGATTTATCTTCACAATCAATATCACATAAAAGTATTACAAACAATGTTAGTTTTAACTTCCAAAGACATGCATAATACTGGATAATATTGCAAGTGTGTTTGACCCTTCTTTTAGGAATTGAGATTAGCATGTCTCACTAGAACTTGGGTAGAAAATAAGTAAATGCTGGCATGTTTGCTAACTTTTTGGTACTGTATCACCTCATGTGTTTTTACAACAAATAGTCCTGAACTGCTCTAATGTTTCTAAATAAAATTCGTAATTTCTATCTGATCAAAAGACAATCACCAAATTTTCCTTTATGACTAATGAAAATGGCTTAAATTCATTGCTAGAGAATGTATTGTAAGAATTTTGAATTTATTTTTACTTTTGGCGACTTCTGTAAGTGGCCCCCTGAGTGTTGCTTCTTTTATTTTTTTTGAAGATGACTTGTCATACTGATCAGCATGTACTTGTGGCTACAATACTGGCCACTGGGTTTTTAAAAACTAGCGCCTGTTTTGTTATTCTGCAGTAAAGTAATTACAATTTAAGTTCTATACTAACACTCTCATAAAGGTTAGAGGATCCTTAGTGAAGGCAAAGGTTGCATCCTGAAGCACAGCTAAGAGTTACCTTTGCCAGTACATTCCATGTGTTGTTTGAAGATACTCTTTTTTTTTTGTGTGTGTGGTAAACAATTTTGATAAAACTGATGAGACAATTGTGCAGCTGGCAGAGCTATGCTGGCAGGCACTGCAGGTGTTTTAGTTTGAATAACTCCAACCTCACTTGCTATTCTTTCCACCTGCAGTGTATTCCTCCTGATGAAGCTTGCACCTCTCTAAATGTGGATATGATCTTGGCCATGATGCACAACAAAAAAACCTTCACCAAGCCCCTTGTTGTAGTAACTCATGAAGGAAAATCAGAAGGTATGAAAACGGGCTTGACTTGTTTAATAAAGCTATATATACTCTATCGTGTACATACAGCAACTTAAAATGGTGTAAAGCAAGAGTACTCCAAGTATGTGTCATCGTGGAAAATTGTGGTAATACTGTGGTTGTAAGATGTTACTTGTTTAGACTTGTCCCTGGCAGCGGTCATTGTGGTAGTTTGTTGCTATCTTTTAATTGGCTTTATTGATCCCTGGAAATGTGGTTTTGCAAGGCATTAAGAAAGGAATACCGTACTGTGCAACAAATACAGGTTTCATAAGCATAATTATAGCACTGCTACTTCCAGTAGCTTCTTGTTGCCCAGAGATCAAAGGCAGTGCTCTGTTTCCTGCTATATCACTTCTATATTGTGGTTGTAAATATTTATTTAGGAATGACAGCAATAGAATTACAAAGTATTGAGAATGCTAAAGCCCAGTAAGTTTGTAAAGCAAAGCAATGGCCACCAGAAAGAAACTCGTTAGATTGTTAGGCTACTAAGAGAAAAAGATGAGCTTTTATGCAACTCCCATTTGCTATAGTGTAGGACATTTATTTCTGTGGAGGTTTTTAATAAACCCCTTATTCACATCTTTTGCAGAGTAATTTTATTACTGTTTTTAGTTCAGTCAATGTCACAATGTGCTATTGCTTATCTTTAATGTCTCATACAGATATAAGTAGATAGTGAAAGATAATTTTCCCATCTTAAACCTACATAGTCCCAGGCAGCATGGGTCTCTAGTATGGTAGATATTTTTGTCATTAAAAACAAAGAGCGTGTTTTTAGTACCTTAATAGTAAGATTTGTTTTCGTTTGAAGGATAGCAAATGCGAGTGAAATATGCTCAGTTCTGCACCCATGTCTAATAGAGTAGTTCTCTAATTCACATTAGTGGTAGCTAAATGTATTTAAAGGCAATTTGGAACCTCTGGGGTAGTCCTGCTAGTTGTGCTCCACTGAAGAAAATGGCATAATGAGAATATGCTCCAACTTAAGATATGCCCTTTGTGTTTACTGAGTGATGGGAACTGAGAGCTATTTCCACAGTTTCATGTAGTTTGAAAGTTCTTGGTGAATCCCTCTGATAACAGCATCAGACATGTTTTGATGCATCCATTACAGGAGAAAGTATGTGTGCATTATCTTTCCCTTTTGTATTAGCACGGCAGTTTAATTAGAAGCTTCAGTGGTTTCACGTGCACATCATAATCTTAAATTTGTGTACAAAAGCTGCTTGAAATTTTGGAATGTTTTTCAAGGAACATCAAAGGATGGGCATGAGAAATCCTTTAAACTCAGTTGAGCAATGCATGCTTTTTAGTCTTCAAACAATTTATAGTACCATACAGCATTGCTAGGGGACATAAGCAACAACTGTTTCTGTTTAACTCTGCGAAAGAGTGTAGTATTTGCTTTACAAATTTCTTGTTAATACAGATCAAATCCAATATGAGTTTAAGTATTTGATCTGTCTGATACAACTAAAACTGTATTTGGGACCTGATTCTGTGCTTTCTTTTTAACAAAACTCCCACTTTCTCATTTGCTATTCTATTGGGAATGAGTAAATCCTGCAACTGAAGTTCATCTTTCAATAAACAGACTTATACTCTGAGCTCTCTTGCCCTTCTGATGTGTAGAGCATTGTGTGCAGCTCCCATCTAGGACTGCACTCAGAATGTTGTCTTTGTGAGAGGCACAAGGTCTTAGTGTGCAAAGACGAGCTAAATTTATAAAGATCAGTTACAAGACAACAGTGTGATAGAGTATTTTGTTGCATTGTGGGTGATTTGATCTAATTGTGGGATGTTTGATGGAAATCTCCCCCAGCATATCACAGCTTTCAGGCATAATATGAAGCTGCACATTAACAACATAGCTTTGTTGGTATGCAGTTATTCAGCAGTGAATCAAATGACCCCTTTCTAAAAGCCAAATGCCATTGTTGTCCATGAACCTAAGATTTGAAGAAGAAATCATATAGCATTACTGAACAGGAGAATTTACATCTCAGAGGTGGTGTTTATCATTTTCTTTCATTGTTGTAAGTCATATTATGTGAGTTACTGCTATTGGAGCTGCTCTGTAAGCCAAATGAAGAAGTCATGTGCTTGAAATTTAAAAAGTCTTAACGTGATCATTGCAAAGGTGTCATCTTTTCTTCTGACATCAGCTTAAGACTGGTCAACAACTCGAGAAGAAATCCCAACTGTGATTATATGAGATTATAGGAAGTATTACATGAATTATAATGTAATTGCATGTGATTATATGAACCTATATGAGACTAATTCTTCCTCCCCTATTAATTTTGTTAGTTTTATATGAGCTCAGTTACTAACAATGCAATAGATCCCAATGGAAGTGTATAAAAGCTTCATGTCATGCACTTTTCCTATGCATTGTGGCATTTTAATACCCTAGCCCCAAGTCAGTGAAAGGCATATAGCTAGCCTTTTAAATGCTAGGAAATATTTGCTCTTCTGATGAAATAGCCTGCTAATTTCATTTTTTGAAATTTTGGCAAGCATCATTATTTCAGCAAAGGGAGACAACTCATAAAAGGAGGTCAAGTAGAGCAGCTAATGGGTTCCTCTATCCTGAAAAAGCTTAAAGCATCGTGACAATTTTTAAAGGCCAGCTGCTGCCATTTTTAAGTTAGATGCTTTCACTGGACTTCAAGGATTCCTACTGTTCCTGTGCTGCTCTGAGTCACCCACATTAAAAGAAGAACTGAATCAGGGGGGAGAATTTATAACGGGCTACAGAGCCTATCATTAATTAGCAGACTTATATTCTCTGTACAGAGGCCAGTGACAGAATGAGTGTGGAAAATTAATTCTCCCCTCATCTTAAAAGGGATGTTGCTGGCACTTGGGATATGCTAGTAGACCATTTGGACAATCTGTTGGTGCCTTTACCCATGTTTGTACTGTTTAATGCTCCCTGGTTTCAGTCCAGCCTTCCTAACAACTCTTACCTTTAGTTATACTCTTGCTGTTACGTGTGCTTGATGCCTTTCCAGTGTATTGTGTGCACGTGCGAACAAGTATACGCAAAACCTTCTGTTCTCACCTGTTTCCTACTGCTGTTCCACCTGTTTCCTACTATCCTGCCAAGAGTGATCTGGAGGAGATAATTAGGTGTTAGAGTAACTGACAGTAATGCAGTTTAAGAATGAAGTGCTTTTTTGGATGTTGTAGGCACATGTCTGAGATGATCATACACATGATCATCTAATGAACATACAGGATACTGATGGCAGTTTAGTGCTCCCACAAGAGTTTTAGAAGTGAGAAGCACAGTCTTGGTTTAAGAATACTCTAAATAACATACTTGTTTTCAGTACTTTTGCACCACTGTGTTTGCACTGCAAACAAACTTGTTTTTTCCCATTTTTTTTCCCAGTCCCTAAAGATACAAAAACAAGTATTGGGATACTGTCTTATCAAGTCCTTTTACAGCTATTGTAGTGAACATACTCAAATATGCCAGAATTTAAACAAGATCCCTAGGTTACTAAGCAGCACAGAAGCAAACTGCAGCTAACCAAACAGGGCCTTGGGTCTGAAGCCAGAATCTCTAGCTTTTCTGCTTGAGGTGGCATTCTTGGAGAAAGATAAGAGGAACAGTTAAGCAAAAGAAGGGAAAATTCTTCAGTTCTTGACATGTATTTACTTTCTGCTACATGCAGATAGTGATGATGATAATGCCAAGAAAAATAGGTTTGGTGTAATAGATGATCTTTGATTACACACACACAGAGACACACACACAGAGACACACAGACAGAGACACAGAGACACAGACACAGACAGACACAGACACACAGACACAGACAGAGACACAGACAGACACAGACACACAGACACAGAGACACAGACAGACACAGAGACACAGACAGACACAGACACAGACAGA